>NC_059264.1:6034082-6049082 GCF_017591435.1 Portunus trituberculatus | reverse complement strand
AACGCCTTTGTTATTGGTGGTGGTGGTAGTGGTGGTGGTCGTGGGGGTGGTCGTGGGGGTGGTAGTGGTGGTGGTAGTGGTGGTAATGGTGGTGGTGGTGTTTTTTTTTTTCTATCTTGGTGCATAAAAAAAGAAAATGTGAAATATATGTCATAGTTGTTTTTTTAGTTAGAATTTTTTTATGTATGTTTTGTTTAGAATCTTTTTTTTTTATTCCTGTTTGTTTTTTTTTTTTCTTTTTGTCTTTCTCTTGTGTGTCAGTTTTCTTTTTTCATTTTTTTTCATTTTTTCTCAATTTTTTGTCTCGTAGTTTTTTTTTATATATGTTTGTTTTTTTCTTCTTTTCTCTTTCTTCTTTCTTAAATTTCACATCTTATTTCAATGCAGTAAAGAAAATGTGGAATAAGTGACGTATTTCTCTCTCTCTCTCTCTCTCTCTCTCTCTCTCTCTCTCTCTCTCTCTCTCTCTCTCTCTCTCTCTCACCTTAATCAAAAGTTGGCCACCATTTTTTTTTTTATAATTTTGTGGACTTTATCTTCCGTTTTCTTTTTCCATTCTAATGAAGGAAGAAAACGGTGAATGTGTCTCTTGTTGCCTTTTTTTATATATGTTTTTTTTTTTCAAGGGGTAAGTATTTATCGTTTTCCTTAATCAAAAGTTGAGTATTAGTTTTCTTTCTTGTCAAACTTTTAATGGCAACTTTTACTTACTTTTTCTAATCATAAGTTCATTAAGTTTTTTTTATGTCTACCTGTTTTTATTGATTGATATTCTTCTTACTTTTCCTATTTTTAGATGTCAATGATGTTTTTTTTCTTTTTTTCGTTTGTTTTGTTTAGTTAGGTTAGGTTAGGTTAGGTTAGGTTTGGGGTAAGGTAGGTTACGTCACGTCACCTTAAGTTACGTTACGAATTACTTTCACACAAACTCTCCTCTTTCTTCCTTCACCCTTCACCTTTCACCCTTTTCAACTCCCCGTCACCCTTAGTAATAACTCCATCATTAATTAACTTCACCTCACTTTCAATAACTCCACTGACTCTCTTTCACCCTATCCTCAGCAAATTGGCACCCTAAAACCAACATTCACTTGTTGATTATTCCTTACCTTGCTAACTCCCCACTCTTTCCTCCCCCTTCACACTCACTCAGGCTTTGTTATTCTCTTCACCCTACATATTCTACCTTAGTATCTTTTTCACCTTTACAAACTGCTCTTCTTTCTCACCCTATTGATTATTCCTCATCTTTCACTAATCTAATCCTACAAGCTCCTGTCACCCTCCGTGGCTTCTCTTATTAATCCCACACTTCACCCTTAATTCACCCTTCCTCCCCAACACTCCACTCACCCTCAAAAAGTCACTACGAGTTTTTATCATTCTTTTACCTCACCACAACCTCACAAATCTTTCCACTATACCTTCTCCATTACCCCAGCAACCACTCCTTTCATTACCATCTCCCATCACCCTCACCACATTACACCCTACAAGCTCTCCCCGCACTCCTAACAACTCCGCTTCACTTTTGTCAATCGTTGTACTTATTTATTTGCTACCAATCACTCGTTAACGCCATACATACCTTTTCCCTTACGAGCTCCCATCACCCTCAGCACATCTTACACACTATAAACTCTCCCTTACTCTGAGCAACTCCACCTTACTCTTTCGTCAGTCTTTGTTCTTGTTAACTCATCACCCAACACCTGGTAGCGCCATACATACCTCTGGCAACGACCTGGCTAATGTAGAAGTTCTCGTCAGGCAGCTCGAGGCTTACTAGCTCCCAGCCCGGACCCAGTGAGGTGCAGTACTCGTCCCCCTTACTCCATGTGAATACTCGTCCCGGTTGAGCCTTCCACGAGAAATGATACTGGCTCTTGCGATATGTCCCATGCACCTGTTGGAGGGACGGGTGTTAAAAGGTTCTGTTCCAGGGAAGGGAATGTTTGGGGTTTTAGCAGTACAAAAGGGGATATTTGGTTAGGGTTTTCACATATAGATGACAGGGAATGTCTCGTGTTTATTGTTGTAGAGAAAGGAATTGTTTGGGTTTCATAATATATTTACAAAGGTAAAGGTGTTTTGAAAGATGTTTGCTAATACTTAAAAAAAAGGACACGCTTGAAATTAAGAGGTGTTGCGTCAGTTTTCAGTAATTATAGAAAGTTTTACGAAGGTTTACATTGAAAGCGTTTACCAATAGAAAAGTGGAACGATTGAAGTTAAAGGCTGTTGTGTCACTATTGTGAGTCAAAGATTTTTAAGATGGTAAATGCCTTTTAGAAGATAAATGCTAATGCAGAAGAAAGAAACAATTAAAATAAAATATGCTGTGTTAGTATTTGTAAACACAGGAAAGCTTAAGAAAATAAAGATGTTTCAGGGAGTGTTCAGTAATACAGTGTTTGATCCTTCTCACTGCTCTGGGCGGCCTTTGTTGACATTCAGAGCACTGTGAAAATTGGCTTGCCTGGACACACAGGAAGGGGAATTGTGAGTTATTTTTATCAGGGAGAGACGAGAGGGGGACTGCACACTACACAAGAGACTGTAGTACGGAAATAAACAAACGTCTGGTTGTTATAGGAAGGGAAATATAGAAATAATAAAAGATTTTAGAAAATGGTGAATAATAGCAATTATGAAAAAGAAATTCTATATATGTAGTAAAAATTCTTATGTGACTACAGTTATTAAGTTTTAAAAAATGTACAGCAAGGTAAAAAGAAAATGGTAACAAATAAAACTGAAAAAGACTTTGGTAGAAAATCTAGTTAGAAAGCAAATGAAGCATCAACGTGTCTCTTTTCCTAACGAGACAATCTGATGATAGAGAAGTGAGAGGAAAAGGAAAGAAAACAACAGGAAAACATGGACTGAAGAGTATTTAAACAGAAATACCAAGAGACACATAACTGTCACTCATATGAACACCTGAGACACATCTATACTCACCGGGACGGAACGTGGAGCAGTGTGTGGTAAGGACAGGTGTTTGGACAGGTGTGTGGACAGGTGGGCGGGCAGATGTGTGGACAGGTGGGCGGGCAGGTGTGTGAACAGTTGTTTGGACAGGTGTGTGGATAGTTGTTTGGACAGGTGTGCGGACAGGTGGGCGGGCAGATGTGTGGACAGGTGGGCGGGCAGGTGTGTGGACCCTGACACCTGGCGCACCTTTATGGAACACATGAACACCGTGAGCCGGGCGATGGGGTTGCTTGGGTCCAGGGCGTATTTGGGCCACAATGCGGTTCTGGTTGCGAGGTGGTGCTTTTGAAACGACCTCCCTTGGTATATGGAATGATGGATTGGACTGGACTATCCTAAAGAGTGGAGTGCGTTGGGTGGTGGAGCTGTGTCCCCCTGTGATTGTCCTGTGGGATCGTAGACTGGTCGTGGGTGCAAAAGTCGTAGGCCGTGCCGTGGTGGTGATGACTGGTCTGAAGCCCCCTCCATGGTGCGGCCTGCTAGTCACGGCGGTGGTTCGTGGTGTTGTTTTGATGATTGGTCTAAACCCACCAAATGTTATGGTTGGAGGGGTAGGAGGGGACCCATCATGCCTCAGATGGTTGACACTGGGAGACCGAAAGCCAACACTCGTGGGTCGTGGCGTGTTCGTGACGATGGGCCTGAAACCATTATTAGTAGACTGGGACGGGGAGATAACTACCCTGGGTCGTCTGGCCTGAGTCTGAGCCGTCTTGCGTTTCTGTGGCTGGGACCTGCTTGGAGATACGTTCAAGAAAATGCTTCTGCTGATGGGACTTCTGCTGCTGCCCCTGGACCGTGACCGTCTGGAGAGCTTGGGGTTGCTATTAGATTTGGACCTCAGTATACGGAAGAGCTTGCCTGAGATGGAAGAGGCGCTACTGGGGCGTCTGCTTTGGCCCTTACTCTTTGGGAAACTGAAGCGTGTAGAGGAGGTGGACGTGGAGCCTCTAGGACGTGGATTGGTGTTGGCCGGGTTGCGTTTTGAGAGAGCTGAATTGTAGCGAGACCTGGTGGTGTAGCGAGGTTTCGGAGTGGTGTAGCTGTTAGTAGTGGTGTATACCGGTGCTTTGGTGGTATATACCGGTGCTTCGGTGGTGTAACTTGGCGCAGAGGTGGTGTAGGTAGGAGCCGGAGTAGTGTATTTGGGCTCCGGCGAGTATTTGGGAGCAGGAGTGGTTTGAGTAGAATAAACCTTATGTCCAGTGAAGGGAAAGACACGACCAGTCACCGCCTTACTGTGGGCAATCAACTTAGCCTGAGTGATGGTTATGGATGGGCCTTTAGATTTTTCCTTGTAGTCATTGGTAGGTTCCTTATATTCCTTGGCAGGGGGATTGTAGGTAGGAGCAGGGGTGGTATATGTAGGAGCAGGGGTGGTATACGTGGGAGCACGGGTGGTGTATGACTGGGCAGCAGTGTTGTATGATGGAGCAGGGGTGTTGTATGACTGGTCAGGGGTGTCATATGAAGGGGCAGGAGTGCTCTGGTAGGTGACAATAGCGATGTAGTGGTCAAGGTCATTGTATTCTTCATTTTCGGGGCAGCATACTCATTTTCCGGGGCAGCATACTCATTTTCAGGGGGACCGTACTCTTCTTCAGGCGGGGCGTACTCATTTTCCGGAGTCCCATATTCAATGATAGGAGGACCATACTCATTATCAGGGGAACTGTACTCAATTTCAGGGAAGCTATACTCAGTTTCAGGGGAGCCATACTCTTCTTCAGGGGGGCCATACTTATTAGGTGGGGGAAGGTATCCATTAGAAGGAAACCATACTCTTCCTCAGGGGGCTCATATACATTCTCAGGGGTGCCATGTTCAAGAGCAGGTGGGCCATACTCCTCAGCTGGTGGACTGTAATCATATTCGTTAGCAGGGGGCCCGTACTCTTCAGCAGGGGGACCATACTCTTCAGCAGGGGGACTGTAATCATATGGAGACGGCTCATATTCGTTAGCAGGGACGCCATATTCACTAGCAGGGGCCTCATATTCACTAGCAGGGGGGCCATACTCTTCAGCAGGGGGCCCATACTCATTAGCAGGGGCCTCATATTCATTACCAGGGGGGCCATACTCTTCAGCAGGGGGCCCATACTCTTCAGCAGGTGGCTCATACTTATTAGCAGGGGCCCCGTACTCACTGGCAGGGGGCTCATAACCACTATTGGGCGCCTCATGCTCATAGCCACTGCTGGTACTGTCACCGTAGCCAAAAGTAGCCCGGGCGGTGTCACGTATCCTTAGGCCAAGTCGTATGATGGAGGAGAAGAAGTCGTTGGCAGTGCTGGCGGTGCTGCTCGGGCCATGTTGCGTGGCTGTGTAGTCACTTCTTGGTGTTCTGTGGTTGTTGGAGTCACTGGAGGAGGGTGACTTGTAGGGGACGGGTATGGGCACTGGGAATAAAGGCTCTGAACTCACCAAAGCCACAGCCAGGACACCCAAGAGTACCCTGACCAGCATCTGTAAGGGGAGATGTCAGTGTTAATCTTTTCATAGCTTGGTTTACCCTCTAGTTTGATATAATCGGCTAGGACAATTTTAAAGCATGGAATGAATGCTGTTCTTCTTAAGCTTGATAGAATGTTCTAGTAAAAGACTGGGTTTAAATTTAACAGGCATCATTGATAATTAATAGAAGCTGTGATGGAGAAATTTCAACTGTTTAGAGAGTTATTGATTTGGTTTTGTTGAGTGACTTAATGTCGGATTGTTCAAATTGATTAGCAGATGCTATTACCATCAAAAACCAAAAGGAAAAGAAAGGTTAAGGAAAAGCATAGGTGGAGTGATGTGAGAAAAGAGAAAGCACCGTAGATGAGACATTAATTAGCACAACTTCTGCTTTACTGATTCTGTCAAGCTGTTCTCTACTTGTGACTGTATCAACTACACATCCTTCTTTCCATTGCAGGTGTCTGGGAAAGCATCTGTGGTGATCAACAGTTTAGGTGAGTAGAGCAGCTAGTGAAGTTCCCTACCCGTATTCCTGACCGCCTTGGAGAAACGCCCAACATTCTTGATCTTTTCCTAACCTCCAACCCTTCTGCTTACTCTGTTAAACTTTCCTCTCCGTTGGGCTCCTCCGACCACAATCTAATTTCCGTTACCAGTTCTATCACTCCAGTGCAGCCTCAGGACCCGCCTAAGCGGAGGTGCTTCTGGCATTTTAACTCTGCTAAGTGGGAGGAACTAAGGCAGTACTATTCTGATTTCCCTTGGGATGATTATTGTTTTCATGTCAGAGATCCTTCTCTTTGTGCCGAGCGCATAACAGAGGTGATTATCTCTGGCATGGAGCTATACATTCCTCATACTTTCTCTAACCCTAAAGCTAAAAAGCCTTGGTTTAACTCTGCTTGTTCTCGTGCTGTCAATGATAGAGAGGCGGCTCACAAACGGTTCCGTAGCCATCCAACTGCTGAAACTCATGCCCTATATATTTCTGCCCGTAATCATGCCAAATCTATTCTCCAACTTACTAAAAACTCTTTCATCAATAGAAAATGTCAAAGTCTTTCCAATTCTAACTCCTCTCGAGATTTCTGGCATCTAGCCAATAATATCTCTAACAACTTTACTTCTTCGTCTTTCCCTCCTTTACTTCATCCAGATGGCTCTACAGCTGTCTCTTCTTTTTCTAAAGCTGAACTCTTCGCTCAAACCTTTGCTACCAACTCAACTTTGGATGATTCTGGGCATATTCCTCCTACTCCTCCACCCTCTGACTACTTCATCCCTAAAATTAAAATTCTTTATAAAGACGTTTTCCTGGCCCTCTCTGGCCTTGATTCTCGGAAGGCTTACGGTCCGGATGGAGTCCCTCCTGTTGTTCTCAAAACTGTGCTTCCGAACTCGCTCACTGCCTGGTCAAACTCTTTCATCTGTGTCTCTACTTCTATTTATCCTTCTTGCTGGAAGTTTGCTCACATTCAACCTGTCCCTAAAAAGGTGACCACTCCAATCCTTCTAACTACCGCCCTATAGCTTTGATTTCCTGCCTTTCTAAAGCCTTTGAGTCTATCCTTAATAGGAAGATAATGAGGCATCTATCAGCTCACAACCTTCTCTCTGATTGCCAGTATGGTTTCCGTAAAGGCAGATCTACTGGTGATCTTCTTACTTTCCTAACTGAATCTTGGTCATCCTCTTTAGGGACTTCGGTGAAACCTTTGCTGTCGGCCTTGACATATCGAAAGCCTTCGATAGAGTCTGGCACAAATCTTTAATTTCTAAACTACCCTCCTACGGATTCTATCCTTCTCTCTGTACCTTCATCTCCAGTTTCCTTTCCGATCGTTCTATTGCTGCTGTAGTAGACGGTCACTGTTCTTCCCTAAAACTATCAACAGTGGTGTTCCACAGGGTTCTGTCCTATCACCCACTCTCTTTCTATTATTCATCAATGATCTCCTAAATCTGACTCAATGCCCTATCCACTCCTATGCTGATGATACCACCCTGCATTATTCAACAGCGTTCAACAGACGCCCAACCCAACAACAATTAAATGACTCAAGGCGAGATGCTATAGGACGCCTAACTTCTGATCTTTCACTTGTTTCTGATTGGGGCAGAGAAAACCTGGTTTTGTTCAATGCCTCAAAACTCAATTTCTACAACTATCTACTCGACATAACCTTCCAGACAACTATCCTCTCTTCTTCAATAACACTCAACTTCCCTCTCCTCTACATTAAACACACTCGGTCTATCCTTCACTAAAAATCTAAACTGGAAATTTCACATCTCTACTCTTGCTAAATCAGCTTCCAAGAAGTTAGGTGTCCTATGGCGTCTTCGTCCATTTTTCTCCCTCCCAGCTGCTTGCTCTGTACAAGGGCCTTATCCGCCCGTGTATGGAGTATGGCTCTCATGTCTGGGGATCCACACACAGCTTTACTAAACAAGGTGGAATCTAAAGCTTTTCGTCTTATCAACTCTTCTCCTCTAACTGACTGTCTTGATTCTTTAAGTCACCGCCGCAATGTTGCATCTTTATCTGTCTTCTACCGCTGTTTTCATGCTGTCTGCTCTTCTGAACTTGCTAACTGCATGCCTTCCCCTCCTGCGGCCTCGCTGCACAAGACTCTCTACTTCTTCTCATCCCTATTCTGTCCATCTTCCTAATGCAAGAGTTAACCAGTATCTTCACTCCTTCATTCCCTACACTGGTAAACTCTGGAACTCTCTACCTGTGTCTGTATTTCCACCTGCCTATGACTTAAACTCTTTCAAAAGAGGAGTGTCAAGACACCTCTTACGTTAACTGGACCCTCCTTTTAGATTTTTTTGTTTTTTCTCTACTTTCCTCTTAACAGGGCCTGGCAACCAGCGGGATTTTTTTTTTTCACTTTGTTTTCCCTTGGCCAGTGCCCTTGTAATGTAAAAAAAAAAAAAAAAAAAAAACTTGTATTTATCAAGAAAGCACAGATGTTCTATATTTTCTTATGAATCTTAATGTAGCCTCTCTGCATTTTGGTATCAGAAGAGTTATTTATGAGTGGAGCAAAATTATATTCACACTTATGATGAAACAACTCCTTCATTCTTTTTTGTTTTTTATGTAGGTTTCACCACTTCTGGTGGGTAGAGTTGGTGGGTAACTTGCCAAGAGTGTAGAGTTATCTTACATATGGTCCCCTGAAAACTACTCAACCATTGCGTTCAAAGTTAAACATTCGTCATGTATGTTTCGGTGTACGTAACGGAGACTTTTGAATCTGAATTTCTACTACGCATGTGCAGACGTCTCACAGCAATTCGTGATATAATACACAAATGAAGTTGAAATTTGAAATTATGGGCCAAAAATGTTCGCATGAATTTCATGATGGAATGAAATTCAGATTCCTACTACACACGGCGGAAGACAAGATAAAAGCGATGAAAAAGTGCAACCAGTTTTCTGTGAATTTAATCCAGTATATTTTGTCTCGGCGAGAGTGGAGACGTGCCGTTTGACGCAGAATTAAATTATCTTTGGAATGTTGAATAGAAAAGAGTTCCATCTCTCGCAGAATTTTGCATTATAGCGAAATGAAGCTGTGCAATGTTCGATGTTTGCAATCACACTTTTAACAAATAGGACTTTGTTTTGCATTCCATCTCGCTTTTGTTAATTTTGTCTTAAAAGACCATCATGACATAACACAAAAAGCTTCACTATAAGGCCACAGTGAACTTTCTATGCTCAAATACAAGTTTGCTAAGAATACAACAAATAAAGAGGTTTGATACATTCAGGAGTTTCCACCATTGAATATCACCTCAGAGACACTTCACGTCCAAAACCGAAAGAAAAACCCACATTCCAGAAAGAAAAGGAAGAGGCTGAATGGAAACAGGAGAAGGGGGGAAAGAGAGACTAAGAAGGAAAAGCAGAAAAATAGAAGACATAGAAAAAGAAAAGAAGAAAGGTAAGAAGGATGAAAGGTAATATTTTGTAGACGAAATATAAGACAATGAGAAGAAGTGCAGGAGAAGAATAAAGAAACAAGAGAATAATAACAACAATAAAAATAAGGACAAGAACAAGACTAATGAAAAACCAGAGATAGAAGAAGACTTGGAGGAAAAAATATGAACAAGAACAAGAACATGAAATATGAAAGAAAACTAGAAAAATAACAGGAAATATTGTTGAAAGAGAAAGAAGAACAAGAAGATAGAAGAATGATGGAAATTGGAAGAAAACTGGAAAGAATAGAAAAGAAAGACAAGCAAGGAAAAAGACAGAGTAAACAAATGAATAAAAAAGAAAGAAAGAAAGAAAAATAAATCAAGCAAACCAAGAAAGAAGAGAAGCAGAAGAATGAAAAAAAAATGAAAAACAAAAAAGAGTAAAAGGCGAAACAATAATATCAAAACCAAATATGAAAAAGAAAAAGACGAGGAGGAGGAGAAGGAGGAGGAGGAGGAGGAGAGGAAAGAGAAGAAGAAGAGGAGGAGGAGAAGCAAAAAAAATGAGGTCAGGTTGTCAGTGAGTTCAATTCGGCCGTAAAACACTTCTTGCCTTTCACGTCTTGCCGGATCGCCCAGCACAGTCTTGCCCCGAGTCCCCAAAGAGCGGAGGAGATGCGCAAACGACTCACCGGAGAACGAAACCGTATTGCTCCATTTGTGAAGCTCCGAACTGCTCAAAACGAAGCACTCGAACCACTGAAGCCTTGAATTGATTCGCGAAACATTCCATTTGTTCTCCCACGACACGACACGCGCGGGTGACTCGAGGCGCTGTTAGTGTCTCGTTTTTGTGGTTCATTTTGTCTATTAACGAGACGATGTGTATTTTTTATGGTTCATTTACGCTTCACGGTTCCACGGGTTTCGAATCAGTGAATCCATGAGCATCTAAACGAACCACTGCTAAATTATGAACCACTCACTCACCTTGGGATTTTAGGGACCGGAAAACCGAATCAGTGAACCAGTGAACCAGTGAAGCAATGAACACACCAGAGCGAACCGTTTGTGTAGTTAGTCTTGTTTCTGTCGCTTCGGTTCACTAAGGTTCGAATAGCAGTGATAGTAATTGAGGGGGGAATAGTGAGTGTGGTTTGTCGGGTTCATATTGAAGACACACACACACAAACACACACACGCACGCACACACACACACACACACACACACACACACACACAGTCCGTTTTATTTTTTTACTTTATAAACACATGGCACTATTGGAAACTCTCTCTCTCTCTCTCTCTCTCTCTCTCTCTCTCTCTCTCTCTCTCTCTCTCTCTCTCTCTCTCTCTAGGAAACATAGAAGGAATACAGAGAGAGAGAGAGAGAGAGAGAGAGAGAGAGAGAGAGAGAGAGAAAGTGAGAAAGTATTAGGTCTAAATATGAGGTGATGTAAAAACTAGTTTCTACTTTTCTTCTTTCGCTTGAGTGAGAGAAAAAAGAAAGTGTTGTTTTGAAGTCTTATCCCATGCGCTCTCTCTCTCTCTCTCTCTCTCTCTCTCTCTCTCTCTGACCGTATCACCTCACTCATCTCACTCACTGTCTTGTCTTTTGCTTTTATTACTCCTCCTCCTCCTGCAGAATTATCGGAATCGGAAGACTTATTAAGCAGACCGTTTCTCTCTCTCTCTCTCTCTCTCTCTCTCTCTCTCTCTCTCACTTGTTCGTAATGTAATAACTAATAATGCCTCTAGCTTCCTCCTCCTCCTCCTCCTCCTCCTCCTCCTTATCCTCCTCCTCCTCTTCTTCTTCCTCTTCCGTTTTTTTTCCCTTTCTTCCTTCCTTTTTCTATTAAGCTGGTTAGAGATGGTGTGTGTGTGTGTGTGTGTGTGTTTCACTGTTTGATCTGCTGCAGTCTCTGACGAGACAGCCAGACGTTACCCTACGGAACGAGCTCAGAGCTCATTGTTTCCGATCATCGGATAGGTCTGAGACCAGGCACACACCACACACCGGGACAACAAGGTCACAACTCCTCGATTTACATCCCGTACATACTCACTGCTAGGTGAACACCACCTACACGTCAAAGGAGACACACCCAAATATCTCCACCCGGCCGGGGAATCGAACCCCGGTCCTCTGGCTTGTGAAGCCAGCGCTCTAACCACTGAGTTACCGGGTGTGTGTGTGTGTGTGTGTGGTTTGTTATAGATATGAGATGTTAACAAGTAGGTATGCATGGAAGGAAGAAACACACACACACACACACACACACACACACACACACACACACACACACGTACCTTGGATGCTTGTTGGGAGTGAAGTGAGAGTATCAGTGAATGGCTTTGGCTTATATAACGTTCACTGCAGGAGAAGGTAGCGCTGGTGGTGGTGGTGGTGGTGGTGGTGGTGATGGTGGTGGTCGGTTGGTTGGTTGGATGCTTTTATGCCTAAATGTCAACCAAGGAAAAAGAACGCAGAGAGGTAAGAAAGAAAGAGGGAGAGAGAGAGGGGGGAAGGGAGAGATGGGTATGTGTGTGTGTGTGTGTGTGTGTGTGTGTGTGTGTGTGTGTGTGTGTATGGTGTATGTGTCTAGTGGTATGGAGAGATGATGTTTTTAATGTGTTATGTAAACTACACTTCCTGTTTATTGTTTACCTGATGTGTGTGCGGCCAGCAGGGATCTGAAATGTTAGTGTTGCTATTATTATTATTATTATTATTATTATTATTATTATTATTATTGTTATTATTATTATTGTTATTATTGTTATTTTTATTATTATTATTATTATTATTATTATTATTATTATTATTATTATTATTATTGTTATTATTGTTATTGTTATTACTATTATTATTATTATTATCGTTATTGCTATTGTATGTAGTAGTAGTAGTAGTAGTAATAGTAGTAGTAGTAGTAGTAGTAGTAGTAGTAGTAGTAGTAGTAGTAGTAGTAGTAGAAATAGTAGTAGTAGTAGTAGTAGTAGTAGTAGTAGTAGTAGTAGTAGTAGTAGTAGTGTGTTTTTATTACTATTTTTTTATTATTATTATTTTTATTATTGTTATTATTATTATTATCATTATTATTACCATCATTATTATTATTATTATTATTATTATTATTATTATTATTATTATCATTATTATTTGTAGTAGTAGCAGTAGTAGTAGTAGTAGTAGTAGTAGTAGTAGTAGTAGTAGTAGTAGTACTATTATTTTTATTATTGTTGTTGTTACTGCTGTTACTCTTGTTATCGTTGTTGATCTGTTGTTATTGTTGTTGTGGTTACTCTTATCCTTGTTGTTGTTGTTGTTGTTGTTGTTGTTGTTGTTATTTTCATCTGTCTCCTTTAGTTGTAAGAATAATGAAAGCAACTAGAAAATAAAATAAAATAAGGAAAGAAAGAAAACCAAACGAAATCCTCGCCAAACAGAAAACGTAACATACAACAAGTCATCAAAAAAAAAAAAAAAAAAAAAAATTTCACTACAAAAAAAAAAAGAAAAACTGGAAACGGAAGAAAAAAAAAAAAACTGAACAAGAGAAAGAAACAAGGAAACATGAAACAAAACCAAATATAAATCAAGAAGAGCAAGACAGGCAAATTATGACAAGAAAATCTAAACCAGAAAAAGATGAGTTTGAAATAGTGACAAATAAACCCAACCTATTCAGTTTTCATTCTGCTTAATATTTAACGATTTTATACAACTAGAGAAACATTATATTGGGGTTAGATTAGTAAAGACTGTGGCCATTAATCTTTGACCTCCATAGACCCTTCCTAATGTAAATAGAATGATCTAATCGTACCCAGAAATAGAAAAAGATGAGTTTGAAATAGTAGGAAATAAACTTAATCTCTTCAGTACAAGGACGGGTTTTTATATTCATTCTGCGTAATATTTGGCGATTTTATATAGCTAGAGAAACATTATATTGGGGTTAGATTAGAAAAGACTGTGGCCATTAATCTTTTGACCTCCATAGACCTTTCCTAATGTAAATAAAATAATCTAATCTTACCCTAGCACTGAAAAGTTTGCCTTCCACTGAGCTAGAGAAACATATATAGAGATTAGATTAGTAAAGTTTCAAGCCATTAATCTTTTCACCTCCACAGACCCTTTCTAATGCAAACAAATCGCCTAATCACACCCCAAAAATAATGGTAAAAATGCGTCTCGGTACTGAAGAATTTAAACACGACAAAAAAAGTACTAAAAAAACAAGAAAAATCAGTATGCATTTAGATTCCTTGAGATTACAGCATAACATTGTAACTTGAAGGGCAGCCAGGCAAACAAGCAGAGTCATGGTAGGAAGTCATGTTAGATAAATAGAGAGATTGTCAACTAGAGAGATAACAAGCATCAGTGAAGCGAGTTATTTAGACTGGAGAGAGAGAGAGAGAGAGAGAGAGAGAGAGAGAGAGAGAGAGAGAGACTTGTCACCTAAGTAAAAACAATTAAGGGTTGAGGATCAGAAAAAAAAAATGGAAAAAAAAAGACAAAAAAATAGTGACGGGTTTTGACGCTTCCTGTTACAGCTATTTCTTTCTTTTTTTTTCAGATTAAAGATGATATAGCCTTGAAAAATCAGTAAAATAAAGAGGAATATAAAGAATAGTTTCATCATTTAGTACAGAAATAGATGAAAATAACTATAAAACAGGTAAACACAAGACGAACAATAATAAATACGAGAAAAAAAAAAACTACTTCAAAAAAAAAAGTGGACAAAAGAAAAAGACACAAACCTGAATAATAAAACCTAACAAAAAAAAAAAAAATAGAAAATAAGAAAAATAAATGACAATGCATGAATAGAAGAAGAAGAAAAATAAACCGAACTCTCATCTAGATACTCCCAGGAACAAAAGACCTTACGTAGTGAAAACCAAAACAACAGAGAGAGAGAGAGAGAGAGAGAGAGATAACATGTAAACTAACACCCAAAAACTTGTCCATAACATTTAGCCACAATTAGAAAGGAGAAGTGAAGAGTGAAGGGGAAAAGTCAATTGATAGAGGTCCTGTTGTAAATCATATACTTAACAAATATGAGAGATTCTAAAGTAAAAATAGAAAGAGACAGACAGGTATATCGATAAGCATAGATGAGATAGACAGTTGAATAGACGGATATAGACAGGTATGCAGATTAATAGACATACAGGTAAATGCATACACAAATAGACAGATAGATACATAGATAGATAGATAGATAGATAGATAAATAGATGGAGAGAGAGAGAGAGAGAGAGAGAGAGAGAGAGAGAGAGAGAGAGAGATGACAATTAGATGAAAGATAGATAGACAGATAGATGGAGAAGCAGCCAGAAAAAAGATGAGAGAGAGAGAGAGAGAGAGAGAGAGAGAGAGAGAGAGAGAGAGAGAGAGAGGTAATCTAGGAATCCAAAACTAGTGTAAAGGAGATGAGACGAAGATGAGTAAAAGGTAAAGAAGGAGGAGGATGAGGAAGAAGATAAAGAAGAAGAGAAAGAGGAGGAGGAGGAGGAGGAGGAGGAGGAGGAGGAAAAGAATAAAATGAGATAGATTGTAAAATATCGTCCCGCC
>NC_059264.1:6026582-6029082 GCF_017591435.1 Portunus trituberculatus | reverse complement strand
AGAGAGAAGAGAGAGAGAGAAAGAGAGAGAGAAAAATAGATAAATAGATACAGAGAGAGAGAGAGAGAGAGAGAGAGAGAGAGAGAGAGAGAGAGAGAGAGAGAGAGAGAGAGAGAGAGAGAGAGAGAGAGAGAGAGAGAGAGAGAGAGAGAGAGAGAGAGAGAGAGAGAGAGAGAGAGAGAGGACAAGTGGAAACGAAGAAGAAAATTCATTAAAGATAGATGAAGGGCGAGGAGGAAAAAGAAAAGAAAGAAGAAGAGGAGGAAGAGGAAGAGGAAGAGGAAGAGGAAGAGGACAGGGAATTGTTGCTTCTCACACACAAAAAGAGGAAAGGATTGCAAACGTTTAATAAATCAATACACAATAATTGAAGGATTAATCAACAAATACACATACAGACAGACAGACAGACAGTTGACCCCCTAAACGTTTACAGAATCATCACAAACTCAACACCATTCTGTCATCACCCATTTAGTGCCATTTGCTGCCATTTAAAAGGGATCCAACACCATTTAATAGGATCAGCTTTTGTTTAAAGGGATTCAACTCCATTTAATACAATCCAGTACTATTTGATCCCAATCCCACGTAACCTGACCTGACCTTTTCCATATTTTTCTCCTTTTTTTCTCCTTTTTTCATGTAATTTACCGTATATGTCATTTGTATGGGTTAACTTTCACATTTCTCTCTCTCTCTCTCTCTCTCTCTCTCTCTCTCTCTCTCTCTCTCTCTCTCTCTCTCTCTCTCTTTGCATCGTCATTGTATTTTATATGGTACTGTGTGAAACTTCTGTGATTCTCTCTCTCTCTCTCTCTCTCTCTCTCTCTCTCTCTCTCTCTCTCTCTCTCTCTCTCTCTCTTTCTTCTTTATCATCATCATCATCATCATCATCATCTTCTTCTTCTTCTTCTTCTTCTTTTTCTTCTTCTTCTTCTTCTTCTTCTTCTTCTTCTTCACTACCAAGCACCAATACATGCATAAAAGTGAAAGCGAGAAAAGGAGGAGGAGGAGGAGGAGGAGGAGAGGAGGAGGAGGAGGAGGAGGAGGAGAGAGAGAGAGGAGAGAGAGAGAGAGAGAGAGAGAGAGAGAGAGAGAGAGAGAGAGAGAGAGAGAGAGAGAGAGAGAGAGAGAGAGAGAGAGAGAGAGAGAGAGAGAGAGAGAGAGAGAGAGAGAGAGAGAGAGAGAGAGAGAGAACATCTTTAGCCAAACAATAATGGTAGAAAAGAACAATTGATAACATACAATCTAAGAAAACAAAGAAATAAAGCAATAATTTGATTTTGTTTCCTTTCTTTTGTGTTTTTATTTATTTATTTATTCATCTCTTTATTGATTTATTTGTTTATTTATTTAGATTTTTTATTGTGTTTTATTTTTTGTCACTTTCATATGTATCTATTTTTATTGTGATATGATGACGATGATAATAATAATAATAATAATAATAATAATAATAATAATAATTCTGTACTGGCAATTTCATAAAATGTCGAGGACGGTCAGGTTATTTCTGCTCTCTCTCTCTCTCTCTCTCTCTCTCTCTCTCTCTCTCTCTCTCTCTCTCTCTCTCTCTCTCTCTCTCTCTCTACATCTGTGTTTATTAATCCTTTCTTTTCAGTTGTTTTTGTGGTTATCTCTTTTCTTATCTCTGCTTATTCATCTATCTATTTGTTTTATCTATCTCTCAGTATCTACTATTCTTTTGTCTGTCTGTCTGTCTGTGTCTCTGTCTGTTATCTTTATTTTTGACTATCCACATGTCTAGGTATTTTTTTTTTGTCTATCTTTCTATCCATCTATCTATCTATCTATCTATCTATCTATCTGTCTATCTATCTATTTATTTGTTTATCTATCTATGTAGCATCGTCTTTACCTGTCTGTCTTCACCTGTCCATCCAGTTACCTGTCCATTCAAGCTGCCAGTGTTTCTCTGTGACACAATTCCACACTCTCTTGAAGTTAGTTTTCCATTCCGTTAAAAGTCATCATTTCGCAACAGGAGCTTTGATGCAACACAACCCAACACAGCACAGCAGATATTTCAGTCCTACACACTCACGCACTCACTCACACACACTCACGCACCCACCCACACACACACACACACACACACACACACACACACACACACACATACACATACACACACTGGTATTTCTTTATGTAATTTTATTTCATCCTGTTTTTTGCATTGAATTTCCACTACACACTTTATTCAGTCAGTTCTTGGCACGCGTTGAGCTTCGAGTGAGAATGATTGTGCGTTTGAAAGCCATTTACTGTTCCACAAACCAGTTCATGTTATAGTTCATTGCTTCACAGGCAGCTCAGGAAAATTCTCTTTAACCCTTTGGCTTTTAATAACGTAATGACACATAAGAAGATAAGAAGATTAGGGAAGTTGCAAGAAGCCATCAGGCCTAAACGTGGCAGGCCTTGTACCAAATATAACTACTTATTTCCACTTCCCTTGCATTTATTTATCTATCTC
>NC_059264.1:6014082-6019082 GCF_017591435.1 Portunus trituberculatus | reverse complement strand
CAGCAAGATTGGACGAGCAGTAGCCAAGATTGTAATACCAGATGAAAGTTATCCCAATGTTCTGAAATATTTTTGACCACATCACTATTTTCAGAGGCTCTGCTTCAACTTACACTAATTTTACGTGTGTTTTTGTGATTCTAGTGACAGATTAACACGTTTCTGCATCATTAACTGGGTATATCCTGATGTTCTGAAATATTTTTGACCACATTTCCACTCTTTTCAAAGGCTCTACTTCAACTTACACTAATTTTACGTGTGTTTTTTGTGATTCTAATGACACATTAACACGATTTCTGCATCATCAGCTGGCTAAATCAATCTCCAATCCCGATGTTCTGAAGTATTTTGACCGCATATCTATTATTTTCAAAGGCTCTACTTCAACGTATACTAATTTTCACGTATTTTTGTGATTCTAGTGACACATTAACACGATTTCTGCATCATCAACTGGCTAAATCAATCTCCAATCCCGATGTTCTGAAATATTTTGACCGCATATCTACTATTTTCAAAGATTCTACTTCAACATACACTAATTTTCACGTATTTTTGTGATTCTAGTGACAGATTAGCACGTTTCTGCATCATTAACTGGGTATATCCCGATGTTCTGAAATATTTTTGACCACATATCCACTCTTTTTAAAGGCTCTACTTCAGCCTATATTGATTTTCACGTGTTTTTGTGATTTTAGTGGCAGATTAACACGATTTTTGCATCATTAACTGGCTAAATTAGTGTCCAGTACCCAGTTAACCCCTTCAGTACTTGGACACATTTTTACCTTAAGATTTGTGTGCGACTAGACCATTCTATTGACATTAGGAAGGGTCTATGGAGGTCAGATGATTAACCCCCTTCAGTGCCATGACGCGTTTTCTTATTCATTCTGGTTACTATTTGACGATTTCCTACAGCTTCAGATACTTATGTGGGGATTAAAATAGTGAAGACTCTGACCATTAATCTTCTGACCTCCATAAACCCTTCCTAATGTAAATAAAATGGTCTAATCACACCCAAAATTCAAGGTAAACATGCGTCCCAGTACTGAAGGAATTAATGGCGAGTCTTTACTATTCTAATCCCTCACATGAGTTTCTGAAGCTATATAAAATCACCAAATAGTAAGCAGAGTGAATATGGAAACACGTCCCGGTACTGAAGAGGTTAACGGTCTTTGTGGCCTTTGAAAACAGTCGTGGTGAGAGGGCAAAGTGATTCTGAGTGGCGTAAGAGATGCAACACTGCGCCGGTGAGTGAGTGAGTCAAGACGCAACACGGTTTGGTAGAGAGGAATCGATGAGACGAGAAAATATTTACCTCCACCCTGTTAACTGTACAAGATCCGAGTGAGGTGAGTGTCTCCAAAGGTCAGAATAGGAAGACAGAGGAGGAGAAGGAGGATCAGAAGGAAAACTGGAGGAGGAGGAAAAGAAAAAAGAAAATCGAGAAGGCCAGAAAATTTTGACTCTATCCTGAGTGAGCTAAATCTCTGTAAAGATGTGATTGGGATGAAAGAAGAGGGAAAAGAGGACTAAAAGAAGGAAAACTGGAGGAGGAGGAATGAAATAGTACATTGAATCAATAGACGAGAACAATTTTGACTTCACCCTATTCATTGTACAAGGTTCGAGTGAGGAGGAGGAGAAGGAGGAGGAAGAGGAGGAGGGAGGAGGAGGAAAACTGAAACTAGAGGAGGAAAAGAAAAAAAAATCAATGAGACGGGAAAATTTTGACTCCACCCTGTTTACTGAATGTCTCCAAAGGTCAGAGAAGAAAGAAGGAAGAGAAGAAGGAGGAGGAGGAGGAGGAGGAGGAGGAGGAGGAGAAGAAAAAAAAAAAAAAAGGAATTTAGTACAGTGAATTGATGAGACGAGAAAATATTAACTCCATCCTGTTTACTCTCTCTAAAGGTGGAAGTAGGAGGAAAGGAGAAGAAGAAGAAGAGGCGATCAGGAGAAGGAAAACTAGAAGAGGAGGAAAAAAGTGGTACAAGGAATCGATAAGCCGAGAAAATTTGACTTCATCCTTTTTACTGTACAAGATTCGAGTAAGGTGAATCTCTGTAAAGGTGAGATTAGGATGAAAGAAGAGGAAAAGGAGGACTAAAAGAAGGAAAACTGGAGGAGGAGGGAAAAATAGTGACGAGAACATTTTTATTCCATCCTGTTTACTATACAAGATGGGAGTGAGTTGAATCTCTACAAAGGTGGGAGTAGGAAGAAGAATGAGGAGGAGGAGGAGGAGGAGGAGGAGGAGGAGGAGGAGGAGGAAAATAAGTACAGTGATGGTCCTTATGTAAAATTAATGTGTGGAATAAGTTGAGATTATTCATTTTTTTTTATTCATTTATTTTTTTTTTTAGTGAATGACAGTGAGTGTGTGTGTTGAGTGTAGAAGGAAGAGGAGTTTGTTGAGTGTCACTGTGCTAATCTATCTTTTCTTTTTTTTTTTCCTCTTCTGATTTTTCCTCTTTCGATCCTTCTCCTGCTCATCTTCCTCTTTTTTTGTTGTTGTTGTTGTTGTTGTTGTTGTTGTTGTTGTTGTTGTTGTTGTTCTTATTATTATTATTATTATTATTATTATTATTATTATTATTATTATTATCATTATTCTTTTCTTCTTTTCTTCTTCTTTTCTTTTCTTCCTCCTCTCTCTCTCTCTCTCTTCATCTCTCTTCTCTCTCTCGCAAAATTCAAGAAACTCACTGATTTTTTCTTATGAAACTAATTTTTCTTTCCTCCTCCTCCTCCTCCTCCTCCTCCTCCTCCTCCTCCTCCTGCTCCTTCTCCTCTTCCTCTCTTCCTCCTCCTGTGCAAGAGAGATAGCTGTATGGAGTGAATACAAGAGGGAAGGAGTTTGTGAGACAGAAAACCAACACAAGAAGTTCTCTAGAGTCTCACCCTTGAAATAATAGAAAGCTCAGAAGTAAGACATTTTGTGATTTATTCCTGGAAACTGCTACATTTTTGCTGCGTTGGGCGTGTGGCGAGCGATGTTGATAAAAGCAGCGCAGAGTTATTTAAATGTTGAATGAATAGAACCCTTTCAGTCCCGTGACGCGTTTTCATGTTCATTCTGCTTACTATTTAATGATTTCATAGCAGAGTTATTAGAATGTTGAGTGAATAGATTAAGCTTGACTGGCATTTAATCCCTTCAGTGCCATGACGCGTTTTCATATTCATTCTGCTTACAATATACAGCTTCAGAAACTTATGTGGGGATTAGAATAGTGAAGACTGTAGCCATTAATCGTCTGTCCTCCATAGACCCTTTCTAATGTCACTAAAATCTTCTAATCATATCCAAACTCAAGATAAAAGTGCGTCCCAGTATTGAAGGGGTTAAGAGTAATAGGAAAAATGTACTTTGGAAATGGAACAATCAATCAGGAAGTTACATAGAGTTAGATAAAACGGACCACATAACACTACTTCCTTTTCTTAACTTCCCTTCCTGAATAACCAAAGACAAGCAAGGAAGTGGAAACCAAAACTCACGGTAAAAATGCGTCCCAGTACTGAAGGGGTTAAGAATGATAGGAAAAATGGACTTTGGAAATAGAACAATCAACCAAGGAGTTACTTAGAGTTATTTAGATACACAGACCACATAACACATCTCTTCCTAACTTAGCTTCCTGGATGACCTGACCTAAGACAACCGAGGAAGCAAAAGCAGAAGAAAGAGACAGGAAAGAGTCATTTAAGAGACGCAGCGCATGGGAATGTAGTGAATGACAGTCAAATCTCAGCAACATTTCAGCAAGACATTTTCTCCTTCACCTGTGGCTAACTATCGACTCAGAAAGGAGACTGGTGACTAAGTGAACCTTTATATATTTGTGTTGCCTTTGGTCTGTCCTCTTGTCTAACTATCGACTCAGGAGATTGGTGACTAAGAGCCTTTCTTTTCTATATATTTTTGTTGCCGTTAGTCAGTCCTTCCCTCTGACATAAAAGCAACATGATGGACAGTTGTGAACACTCAAGAGGGAGGGAACAGTAGCAATGTTTACCACTGGGCACAAAACAGCGGGGCCTTTGGATTGAGATTAATGATTGAGTGAGTGAAGGAAAAATGAATTAAAATTGAAGATAGAATAAGAACCTTGAATTGAAATTAAGGTTAAATATGAAATCCGACATTGACTTTGAGGATAGAGAAAAGAACCTATTGAAATTCACGTTTTTTTTTTTAGATTAAAGGCAGATCAAATTAGAACATTCTATTGAAATTAAAGTTTGTTAAATATGAAAGCCCTTTGTTGAATTTAAACATAGAAAAACGTACGAACCAAAAAAAAATCAACTTAAAATACAAAAAATAATATTAGCTATTCTTGAAACTGAACGAAGAAAAAAGAAATGACCTTTTAATGAAACAAAATAAAAAAAAAATAGTAATTTCTTGCAACTAAATAGAAAAAAATAGAACTTGTGTTTAGATCAAAGTTAGAGAGAAAAATAGAGCAGAGCATTGATTACAGAGAGAGAGAGAGAGAGAGAGAGAAAGGAGATGGGCGTGATGGTGATGACTTCAGAAAACAGAAATTAGAGAGAACAGAGAGAGTGAGTGTAGAGTTGAGGTGATGGCGTCTCTCTCTCTCTCTCTCTCTCTCTCTCTCTCTCTCTCTCTCTCTCTCTCTCTCTCTCTCTCTCTCTCTCTCTTGCAATATCCTGTCCTGGAGATATATTGAAGGGCAACTGACTCTTAGCTCTTGACCTTACTCTCTCTCTCTCTCTCTCTCTCTCTCTCTCTCTCTCTCTCTCTCTCTCTCTCTCTCTCTCTCTCTCTCTCTCTCTCTCTCTCTCTCTCTCTCTCTCTCTCTCTCTCTCTCTCTCTCACACACACACACACACACACACACGAGAGAGAGAGAGAGAGAGAGAGAGAGAGAGAGAGAGAGATGTAGAAAAGTGAGAAAGTGCAACGGAACTCCTCCTCCTCTTCCTCCTCCTAACGACATTGATGAAAGAATAAA
>NC_059264.1:6001582-6009082 GCF_017591435.1 Portunus trituberculatus | reverse complement strand
AACCTAACTTAACCTAACCTAACCTATCCTAACTTGACCTAACTCCTTGTCTCCTAAATCAAATTACCACTTTACTTTTTTCCCAATATACTTTTTTTTTCTCCTAGTAAATATCCTTTCTTCCAATACCTATTCCTCCTAATACCTTCCTTGTGAGTACCTATCAACCTACACGCATCCATTTACTCACCCTTTCCTCCTATCACTCACCATCACCCCTACTCACCTTTTGGGATTGACCTTCTGTGATTTCCGAGTACCTATGTATACCCACCTATCATCTTCCTCACCCCTCCTTCCTTCACCCCATCACCCATCACCCAGACTCACCTATTGGGGTTGATCTTCTGTGGTTTGTGTGTTATCATCTTGTACAGGGCGTAGCGGGCCGGGTAGCGCCACACCGCCAAGTCAGTCAGCTGCATGCGTCTGTACATGTCATCGTCCTCGCCGCCCCAGCCCCAGTAGATGTTGCTCCAGCCGTTCACTTTCCTCAGGTGTCCCTCCGTCATCATGCAAGCGCCTCCGAAGTACTGCTTGTAAGGCATGTGGTGAGCTGACCTGTGCGTGTGAGAGTGGGTGGATGGTAGTCATTAGTGCTGGTTAATAAGTTCGAGATCTATAGCCCGTGTATTTAAGTGGCTCTTGGGTCTCGGTCTAGCTGGGGTCCTAAAGGAATGCGTGGTTGTCAGATCTTGAGTAATCTTGATCAGTCTTCTGGATGAGTCAGTAGGTGAAGCAAAGCCAACACACGCCTTATTTACTTATGAAAAGATGAGTTTGCACGTAAAAAGAAGCCAAAACATCCCTTACTTCCGTACTAAAACTTATGAAAGGATGAGTTTGCACGTAAAGGAAAGCCAACACCCCTTCCTTACTTATATTTGTGGCTGGAGGGCGCGACGGCGAGGTGGCGTGGCTGGGGCGAGCAGTGGTAGAGATGCAGGTCGTTGAGAGGCAGCATGTCGATGTCGTGGAAGGCGTAGCAGTCCCAGGGCCCCTCCTTCTTAGCCTCCAGGAAGCCCACGTTGAGGAGACGCGCGCGGTTGAACAGATCCGTGCCTGAGTGAGTGGCAGAGGAGAGAGTGAGATCTAAAGGACAAATGGTAGTTTCGCATTTTTACCTTGAGATTTGTTTACGATTAGACCATTATATTGACATTAGGAAGGGTCTATAGAGATCAGATTATTAATGGTCATAGTCTTCATTATTTCAATCCCCACATAAGTTTCTGAAGCTGTATAAAATCACCAAATAGTAACCAGAACCAATAGGAAAAAGCGTCATGGTACTGAAAGGGTTAAGGGGAAATGTGATTGTAGCCATTTTTTTATATAAGAAATGTAAAAAAAAAAGTATTATGTATTAATCTAATGGTGTTGGTGTATTTATTCTTTGTGTGTTTGTTTGGAGGTAAGGAAGGTTGACCCAGATTGTTAGAGTAAGCCTTGAATAAAATCATGAAAGAAAATGTTTGATTACAAAAGAAAACTTAAATATTAGGAGCAGCTATGGTAAACTGTAAGGCTCTATATTATTTCTTGAGTTTTATTTGGAAAAGGAAGGAGGAAGGAAAAAGTGTGTGTGTGTGTGTGTGTGTGTGTGTGTGTGTGTGTGTGTGTGTGTGTGTGTGTGAAGAAGGAAATCCGCAGACATTCAACGAGAGGGAAAGTAAAAAGCTAAGTTTAATACAAAAATAAGAAAAAAAAAATGAAGTAATCACACTACACGTGAATATATTATCGAAAGATGTTATAAATTAATGCAGATATTAACAATGTACTTCACGCTCCACCCTCACCCTCCACCTCTCCACCCCTCCACCCGTCCACTCCCCCACCCCTCCACCCCTCCACCCCTCCTGTCATCACTGTATCATAAGTGCCATGTTAGACCCAGCCCTAGACCCAGACCCAGTGCCCAGACCCAGACCCAGTGCCCAGTGCCCGTGCTTTGATTCGCTCTCAGAAACACTTTGTTCTCTCACCGCGACTCTTTTCAAAGGCCACAGAGGTGATTAGCGTGGTTTTCAAGAGTGTTTCTCCATTTCTTATAAAAATCAAGCCAATCTTCCTCTAGAAATGTAAAAACACCTTGAAAAACTCGTGTCAATTTAAATAAGGCCTTTTGAATTACTGCAGGTGAAGCGCTGAAGTGTTTTGAGAATACGAGCTTCCGTGTGGACGTTTCATGTGAAGTGTTTGGTGCTTCATGTGTTGTGTCGGATGGTGACGCAGCTGATCTGAACTAAGAGGAGAGGGCGGGCAGCAGGTAGCGGGGTGAGGCAATGCGGGCGCCTGGCAGTGTTTGGCTTTGTCTGGCTGTGTGCATTGAGTTACTCGTACGGCCGCTGGTGAGTGTTTACCCTGAAGAGTGTTTGCAGGAATGTGAGTATACCAACCTCACCTTTTTTCACGGGAATTTATAGGGTAAAGGGGATACTTTTCGGGTACCTCCTATCTCAAAGCCCACCCGCTAGGAAACCGTTGCCCCGAGTGAGGAAGCCCAACATACACTCGGACCGTGGACAGGATTCGAACCCGTGCGCTTGGAGACCCTTGGACCCCAAAGCACGCATGGTTCCACTGTACCGTTTGATGAACAAGGCTTTCTCGTAGTAGTTAGACAATCATGTGAGTTACTGGGCAGGACGAAAGATGTGGAAAAAGCTCCAACACAGACAATGAAGGCAGTTGTATTGGCTAACTAGTTTCTGCCAGCTCAATGTGTTTTGGAGTAAAGAAAGGTTTGCGACAGATGTGTGTGTGTGTCTGGGCATTGTGTGAGGCCTTGTGTGTGTTGCGCGATGGAGTGATGGCGGCTTATCCTGACGCTTGTTGCCTTGGTGATAGCCTGCTGCAGTGACGTATAGGTTACTGCGGATACTAATGTTCGGACCGTTATTTTAGACTGCAAAGTTTAAGGCGCGCAAAATAATGATTCAAACTTCATGTATGTGTAGTTTAATACAAGTATACATAATAAACAAGTGTATTATACCTAATCTCACTTTATTACTTTCTAGGGCAGCATTTTTCAGGTTCGCCACATGTCAATTTCTCTCTCACTCTCCCACTGCTCTGCTTTGTACGTATTGTGATGAGTCCTCTATTAACTGTAGCTGAGAGGCAGGTGTGGGTGCAGTTCAGTGGGGGTGGTGGTGGTGGTGGTGGTAGGCAGCCTGGTGTGCGATAGGACGTGGGAGAGTACGGTGTAGAGGTTCGGCATTTGGTGAATCTTTGAGTGAATGTGCATCAGGTCAATAATGTATTCACGAGGTCCATCAGTGTGGGAAAGGAGGTCATCATACTGGTGTTCCTGGAGGCAGACTGACTCAGCTGCTTGTTTGCTGGATTTGGCATAAGGCGGCTGGTGTGTGTGTGTGTGTGTGTGTGTGTGTGTGTGTGTGTTTTTATGTAAGAGGGGAAAGCCGGCCAAGGGCAACAAAAAATTTTCATAAAAGATCCACTAGGTGCCAGCCCCCTGCAGATCCGATAGAGTTAGCCAAAAAGACGGAAAAATGTCTTGAAACCTCCCTCTTAAGTGAAGTCAAGTCATAGGAAGTTGGAAATACAGATGCAAACAGGAGTTCCAGAGTTTACCAGAGAAAGGTATGAAAGATTGAGAGTACTAGTTAACTTTTGCATTAGGGAGTTGGGCAGAATAGATGTGAGAGGAAGATATGTGTATGTGTGTGTGTGTGTGTGTGTGTGTGTGTGTGTGTGTGTGTGTGAGAGAGAGAGAGAGAGAGAAGCTGTGGTTGTGGCTGTGGCTATGTGGTGCCTATCACTAATCAGAAAAGGACAGAGGAGAGCAATGTAGTGAGCTGAATAATACTTATCCATTTGAGGTATTGACAATCTATTACCTTTATATTATTGATGTTTTTCCTTGATGTTAACCTTTGTATAGATGCGAGGCTGTACATCTAGGCAGAATGGAATAGTGAATACAAGAATACAGTGTCTCCCTAGCCATGCACACCCACCTTGCTGTTCCACAAAGTATATGGAGTAGTTAAGCTGCTGTCGCTGCAGGAACGGGTGCATGTGGTTCAGGAAGGGTCCGATCTGCCATAGAAAATAAAAGTACAGGATTAGAAAGTCCCTCGGGTCCTAGAAATGAGCTTAAATCGAGAGTCATTGTGGGAAAACATAGCGTGTGTGGATTATCTCAGTGCACGGTGACTGGACAGGATAGAAAACGGATTATTAGGAGAAAACGGGTCATTATCTTATAGCTATAGTCACGTTTAGGTCTGTCTCTCTCTCTTTCTCTCTCTCTCTCTCTGTCTCACCTGACTGGCGCGGTCACGGTAGGGCACAATAATAGCCACACGCCACCTCGCCTCACACACCACAGGCCACCAGAACCCGCCTTGCCGCACGCCTCTCACACGCCGCTCCGCCTCCGCTTCCTCCACCTGCTCCTCCACCTGCAGCCGCCCCACTGAGGGAGAGAGAGAGAGAGAGAGAGAGAGAGAGAGAGAGAGAGAGGTGATTAAGGTAGAATAATGGTTTAAATGGAGTTCGAGAAATGTTGTAATGAGAGAGAGAGAGAGAGAGAGAGAGAGAGTTAGTTTTCTTTCTTTTATTACAATTACGACTATTGCTTTGGTCAGTGAGGAAATTAATGGAAATATTCTAGAGATATTTTACAAAGGGAGGGAAAAAAAAGAGCGAGATTGTTTTTCCTATAAGAGATAAGATAATGTATTGAAGTTGTTTTTGTTTTGTTTTTTTAGTCATGATCTTCCTCCTCTTCCTCCTCCTCCTCCTCCTCCTCCTCCTCCTCCTCCTCCTCCTCCTCCTCCTCCTCCTCTTTTTCTCCGCCATTACCCTTGATAGATGAGAAAGAAGACAAACACACCCGTTGCTTCCGTCACCACCACCACCACCACCACCACCACTACCACTACCACTACCACTACTACTACTACTACTACTACTACTACTACTACTACTACTACTACTACTACTACTACTACTACTACTACTACCACCACCACACCACCATCATCATCACCACCACCACCACCACCACCACCACCACCACCACCACCACCACCACCACCACAACAACAACAACACTTACACAGACCAGGAGGTGTTGAGGGGCATCCGGGCAGCACAGAACACTCCTTGTCACCTTCACTCTCTCTCATGGGATCCTGCAGCACTATTTCCTCGCCTGAATCCCTTATACTCTGAATCCAACCCTCTTTAAGGCGATCCGATTCCTTTAAAGGGTGTTGAGGTCTCCCCGGGGCCCAGACGGTTGAAGAGGCCCCCGGTGTGTCTTCAGTACCAAACTTACTAGCAATAGGAGTGTGAGGGCTGCTAGTACCCCTAATCTGGATGAGTATGAGTATACACACCTCAAAATTTGCCTCATTGTGTGTATGAGGCAAACAGACATACCGACAGACAGGGTGACAGCAGACGCACAAACAAACAGACAGACAGACAGCCAACTAGACACAAAGAGACAGACAGACAGACAGACAGACACTCCCTCTCTCCTTTTCCTCTCACAAAGTCTTCCTGTTTCCTGCTTTCCCTTCGATAATTTCCCCTTGAGCTCTCTCTCGCTCTCTCTGTTCTACTCGGAGAAAGAGAGAGAGAGAGAGAGAGAGAGAGAGAGGGGGGGGGGTTAGGCTATCTGAAAGTGTCTAGGGTGAACACTGCAAGGTCTTGAAGGTAAGGACGGTTGGTGGAGCGTATTGTAAGGTCTGGAAGGTATATAGAACGTTACTGGAAGGTTATGGAAATATGGAAAGAGGATCTGGAGGGTCTCTTAGGCTCTGGAAGCTGTATGGAAGGTTTTGAATGTATAGAAGACCCCTTGTAGACTGTATGGAAGGTTTTTGGATGTATAGAAGTGGACCTGGAAAATCTCTTAGGCCTTGAAGCTGTATGGAAGGTTATGGATGTATAGGAAGGTCTCTGGAAGCTCTTGTAACGTCTAGAAGCTGTATGGATGGTTATGGAAGTAAAAAAAAGTGTCTGGGAGATGTATGGAAAACTATGGAATTATAGAAGGGCGTCTGGAAGTTGTATGGAAGGTTTTGGATGTATAAAAGAGTGTCTAGGAGGTTTATGGAAGGTTATTGATGTCTGGAAGAGCGTCTGGAAGGTCTCTCAGCTCCTGGAAGGTGTGTAGAGGGCGCCTTGTGTGACTTGCGAGCGCCGCGTCACCGCCACACCTGCCGCGTCACGTGATCACCTGAGCGGAAGAGAATGAATGAGAAAAGATATGGGGTAGAATGACTTGCTCTTTATATTCTCTTTTTTCTCTCTCTGTATTTCATTTCTTTAGTTCATCTCTTTTATTTCATCTATTCTCTTTTCTCTGATCTTTATTTCTTCATTTTTTTTGTTTCATTTTTATTTCATCTCTCTTTTTCATTTCTTTATTTTATCTTTATCTCATTTCCTTATTTCATCTTTTTTTTCTTCTTTTTTTATTTCCTCTCTTTATTTTTGTCTCTTTATTTTGTCTCTTTCATTTCTCTTTTTCCTTATCTTTCCTTTTTGTTTTCTTATCAATGATTTCAGGTTGTGGTTCTGTTTGTGTGTTTGTTTGTGTGGGAAGTGGATGGGTGGGGGGGGGGAGTTTCTAGGTTAGGTTAGCATAGGTTAGGTTAGGTTAGGTTAGGTTGGCTAGTTACTTTTATCATTGTTATTTGTCTGAGAGAGGAATTGATAATAGTTTTCAGAGAGACAGACAGACAGACAGACAGAGAGAGAGAGAGCTAGAGGGATAGTGAGACTTTACGAATACACGTGAAGAACAACAAAATTTCGACGTGCGCCCATTCTGTGTGATGGGCGGCAGTGATGGGCGTGATAGAGTGAGATGGGCCATGCTTTCAATAATACTGCTACATATTTCTTTTATTTTTATTGTATTTTTTATCATTTTTTTATTTCAATCGTCATTATTTGCGACTATCATTTATTTGTTACATTTTTTATTCATTCCATATCTTATTTTTGATGTTATTTATTTTATTTTTCTTTATTTTTTTTCTTTATATTTTTTCTCATGTTTTATTGTTCCTATTCATTCCATAACATTTTTTTTTTCCTTTTATTATTTGATCGTTGTTTTATTGGGGTTTGCTTATTTCCTTGATTTTTGTTGTATATTCATCATTCGTCTATTTTTATCACTGTTTTCTATACAACATGTTTTCTATACTAAAATTCATGCTCCTTTTTATTCCTATTCTTATTTATTCCTATTCCTATTCCTTCCATAACATATTCCCTTTTTCTTAGTTTTTTTATTAGTATTTGTGTCTCTTATTTTTATCTTATTTTTATGGTATATCATTCAAAGCGACCTTGAAAACCACAGTAACTTGCACTAGAGCATATTAACCCCTTCAATACTGGGACACATTTTTTACCTTGAGATTTGTGTACGATTAGACCATTTCATCGACATTGGGAAGGGTCTATGGAGGTCAGAAAATATATGGCCACAGTTTTCAC
>NC_059264.1:5981582-5996582 GCF_017591435.1 Portunus trituberculatus | reverse complement strand
CTTACTTCCTCCTCCTCCCTTTCAATATTTTTCCTCTCACTCATCCCTTACATAACCTCTTTCCCCTTCCCCTCCCCTCCCCTTCCCCTCACTTCTTCCCCTTCTGTCTCCCTCCCTCTCTTTACCACTTCCTCCTCCTCCTCCTCCTCCTCCTCCTCCTCCTCCATTTTTTTCCCCTCTCACTCATCCCTCACCTCTCTGTCCCCTCCCCTTCCCTCCTCTTCCCCTCAGTTCCCCTCACTTCCCCTCCCTCCTGCAGTTCACCTCAGGCCATTTTTCTTCCTCATTACGAGACAAAAACTCCTTCAAAGGCCAACTTGTGTGACGCATCCTAAGTTTTTTGGGGGACGCCTAGGATCTCTCTCTCTCTCTCTCTCTCTCTCTCTCTCTCTCTCTCTCTCTCTCTCTCTCTCTCTCTCTCTCTCTCTCTCTCTCTCTCTCTCTATGAAATACTCAATTCTCCCTTCCCCTATTCCTTATCTCCCCCTACCCTATCTCTCTCTCTCTCTCTCTCTCTCTCTCTCTCTCTCTCTCTCTCTCTCTCTCTCTCTCTCTCTCTCTCTCTCTCTGGACGTTTTGGTTAGGTTAAGTTTACATACGAGAAAAATTAAAAATAAAGCAAAAGAAATAAGCAAAAAAATAGAAAATAACAGTAAATACGCCTATAGATTAAATAACAAGGAGTAAAAATAAGTAGATAGATAAATAAATAGATAAATTGCGAACCATTAACTCAGGCAGGGATGAGTTGCCAGTTGTCATTATTCTTTACATTATTATTTTCAGCATTTTTTTTCCATCCTTCATTATTTCTCGTATTTTCCCGTTTTTTTTTTTTTTTATTTTTTAAGCGGTGACTGTGAAAAAAATGAACACCTCTTCACCATTTTCTCTCTGTATATATATATATATTTTTAAACCATCTTCTGCCTTACGCACTTGGAACAGAGGGGCGAAAATGACTCCCTTTGAAAGTGTCAGTCAATATTAATGGTCCGTAAAGAAATGAAAGTGAATGAATAAATAAATAAATGAATAAATGATGAAAATTATTGGAGGGAAAACGAAATAAAAAGAAGAGAACGAATATTTACGAATTAACGAAGGCAATTATTTAGAAAGAAACATTAAGTGCAGAGAGAGAGAGAGAGAGAGAGAGAGAGAGAGAGAGAGAGAATTAAACAAATTAACAAGGGTGAAATTATTTACTGAAAGAGAAACAGAGACAGATAGACAGACAGACAGACAGACAGAGAGAGAGAGAGAGAGAGAGAGAGAGAGAGAGAGAGAGAGAGAGATGACAGTGTAAATATGGGAAAGAGAGAAAAAAGGGAAAAATGGAAGAGGGGAAGTGAAACAATAAAACGAGAGAAAGAAAACGGGAGATAAATGAGGAAAAAAGGGGGAAACTATACGAGAGAGAGAGAGAGAGAGAGAGAGAGAGAGAGAGAGAGAGAGAGAGAGAGATTTTTAAAAGTGCACATATAGAGAAAATTAAAGAAAATATGGAGGTAATTTTGGGTTAGAGCAAGTGGCGGTGTGTTAGCGTAGAGATAACTTTAAAGAGAGCTCTAATGCGGCCCCTCGCTGCTGCTTCTTGGCTTAAAGAGGACGACCAAGAGGAGAAGAGGAAGTGTGGCTTTATTTACGTGGGATTCAATAAAGATTTAGAGAAAATTAAAGATAGAAAATAAAATGAAAAGAAAAATATGAAGAAAAAAAAGAGTAAGAAATAATAAATGTAAAGATTAGAGAAAAATAAAGATGAAGATAAAATAAAAAAAAATAATATGAAGGAAAAAAGTAAAAAATAAATGTAAACCAAAATTGTAATAAGATCAAGAAAATAAAGTATCATTATAGTTTTTCGTAATGATAATAATAATGATAATAATAATAATGATAATAATAATAATAATAATAATAATGTTAAGTACAAGAAAAATATAAGTTTTAATCACCTCAAACTACTTGGTAATTATCTAAGTGTGTGTGTGTGTGTGTGTGTGTGTGTGTGTGTGTGTGTGTGTGTGTGTGTGCTGATTAAGGGTTTTTTGCAATTATAATGAGGCTAAGAAGTGAGGGAGTTAAAGATAAAAGAAAAAAAGAACACACACACACACACACACACACACACACACACACACACACACACACACACACACACACACACACACACTTACATAATTACCAAGTAGTTTGAGGTGATTACACCGCGTAGTGTAGTGGTTAGCACGCTCGACTCACAATCGAGAGGGCCCGGGTTTTAGTCCCGGGAAGCGGCGGGGCAAATGGGCCCCTGTTCACCTAGCACAAGGGTTCTCAACCTTTTATCGTTAAGAACCCCCTGAGTTATAAGACCATCTACCCGAACTCCCAGTATTATCACATGGAACATGGAACTCAATATGCAATGGTACTGCAAAGGATTTTATCAAATCAGCCATCTAAGTACCCCTGGAAATCTTATGAACCCCCTGGGGTTTCGCGCTGTCAGGATGGCCACTGTCCATGAGCTAACATCATTAGGTCTCTATGACGCTGAAGACGTCTATGCAGAACAGTTTGGTTGGCAACTCACAATCTCATTATCACACTTTGATTACTAAGTTATGAAAATAAGCTCATTTACGAGGCTTCATATGTTCATGGTGTCTTGTAGTCTACTTACTAACCTAGTAGGAAAGAAAATATCATGCTAACTTCGAGTTATCAATTGAGGAAGAAGTAAGTTTTGTCCCAGGAATAGAGCTAGATGGAATATAAAAAAAACACAATGCATAGTTATAACCTAACTCTACTATTATAGCGTTTTTGTCGTAGATACATGTTTGAAAATACTTTACCTATCTTGATATCTCCTTATGTGACAGAAGAATATCCAAAAATATACGATATGCAGTTGACCATCTTTTCTGTGAAATATTACGATATCTGTTGAATCTGGCAACTTCAACGGGAGTTTGGGTCCTCTCCTAGTGTTTCCTTATATTTGAAACATTGATATTTACACGTCATTGTGATCAGGGAAATAAAGGAAACTAAGTTTGCTTTTTCTAAGAGCATAAAATAGAAAAAATATGTCTACAGGTGGCAGTTTATGTATAAGACAAGCAAACCTGTGTGCACTCATCCACTCTATCCAGAAGCTTAACTAATTTTCAAAAGTTCCCCAATAGTTACACAACTACCATTGGTCTACTGTTTCTATCCAGTTATCTACAAACACGTACACATTCACGGCAGCAACATGCAAAGTACACTAAATACTCCGGAGCAAAGCTGCCTCACCTTGTTTCATTAATCAGCTAACTCTTGCACACTTTCAGACCAAAGCTATTTTTCATTTACCATCGACGATTTTATATTCGAATCAAAATCTAAACGACGATTGAGAACTTTCGGCCTAAAGTTGTTGAGGGCCGTGACGGCCTTGGGCGCCGCACGGGGGGAAGGAGGTGGCTGTTGGGTCCGGCCTGGGGCCCAAGGCAGGGGAACTGGCTGCAGGTCCTTCTTTTCCTTGGTGGCCTCAAGCTTCACTACTAGTCGTCCACTTGCAGCGCCTCACACTAGGCAAGGGTCGCCATAAGCAAGAGATCAATGTCTACCACTCACCGGATGGTGCCGTGAGGGGCCCTAAAGGGGTGATAAGGGCTCCTTGCATAGAATATGATGGTGAGTGGTGTGTACGGGTCCCCTGCTTATAATGACACCGGGCTGAACAACTCGCCATGAACGAGGGCACGCTGTGCGCCATGAGCCAGGCACTGACAGTACCAGTGGTCCTTTACGTTAGGTTAGGTTAGGTTAGGTTAGGTTAGGTTAGGTTAGGTTAGGTAAAAGGACTCACTTCATGACAGTGTTTGGGGAGTGGTGTGTGGCGGGTCATTGCTCATGGCGACCCGTGTGAGGCATTGCAAGGTTGCATCGTCACTGCTCTCATAACCACGGGACTGGGGTTGACCCTTTCGGGTGAAAAGTTTCGTCCCAGTACCTGTGTAGGTAATAATACTTTGAATCGTTTCGCCATCGCCATCGCCGCATCGTTAGCCTCGATAAACGGATCGTTATCCTCGACAAACACATCTTTACCGTGGACACTGGAATCGCAACCTGTCGTGGAATCCCATTGTTAACGTGGACTCATTTTCCTTGCGGCTTCAAGCTCACTGGTTGTCGTCAACTTGCAGCGCCTCACACTAGGCAAGGGGTCGCCTTAAGCAGTCTGCCGTGTCTACCGTCCACCAGATGATGCCGTGAGGGGCCTTTAAGGGGTGATAAGGGCTCCTTGCATAGAGTCTGGTGGTGAGTGGTGTGTACGGGACCTCTGCTTATAATGACACCGTGCTGAACAACTCGCCATGAACGAGGGCACGCTGTGCGCCATGCACCAGGCACTGACAATACCAGTGGTCCTTTACGGGGTGAAAAGGACTCACTGACAGTGTTTGGGGAGTGGTGTGTGGCGGGTCATTGCTCATGGCTACCCGTGTGAGGCGCAGTAAGGTGGCAGCGTCACTCTCCTCGCACTCGCGGGTCTGAGGTGAATCCTTACGGGGTGAAAGGGTTCGTCTCAGTACCTGTGTAGGCAAGTGAACTTCAATTGCGTCGCAGTGAGGTGGCAGCGCCACTCTCCTCGCACCTAAGGGTGTGGGGTGGACCCTTACGGGGTGAAAGGGTCTGTCCCAGTACCGGTGTAAGCAAATGAACTTCAATTGCGGCGCAGGAAGGTGGCAGCGTCACTCTACTCGCACCCAAGGGTCTGGGGTGGACCCTTACGGGGTGAAAGGGTTCGTCCCAGTACCTGTGCAGGCAAGTGGACTTCAATATTGTGTCGTGAAATCGCATCGTGAGAACTGGAACCGCATCGACATCGTGGAAACCCGCATCGTTACCGTGGAAACTGGAATTGCATCTTGATCGTGGAAACTCGCATTATTATCGTGGAAACGGGAAAGGCATCTTTATCATGGAATGGTACCGTTGTTTTGGAAACTCGCATCGCTATCGAGGAAACTGGAATGCACTATTATCTTGGAAACTCGGAGCGCTATCGAGGAATCTGGAATCACATCTTATCATACACACTGTTATCGTGGAAGCTCTCGTGATCGTCGTTCGTTTCGTTATCTCTGAATTACTTAATTAGTCTTGGTATTATTCTTAGCCTCCGTAATAATAGAGATGTTGGTCATTTTATCTTATCTCTTTTACTGTATTTTTTTTCTCAAGGTATAGTTTAGTGTTCTTCAACCTTTTCTAAGTTCGTGCACCTTTTCGAGAAGCAAAGGGGACTATAAAGTAAATGCATAAATATTTGTAATTTTCACCTACTTTATGACTGAAAATCGATAGATAACATTATTGTATATCTACCTGAAGCTATAGTTTTTCGGTCCTAAACAGTCGCTATATAGTGCAAAATGTACTATAACAAAATGCAACATCTCAAAAACATCAGGCCCGTGTTTCGTCTGAGTGTAATATTTCATCATTGTGAATAAATCGTAATAGTTTGATTAATGTCAATAGGAGAGGACCCAAACTGCCACATTTTCAGCGTTCGCAGGTTGGTTTAATTCAGGAGTGAGTCAGCGTCGTCTCGCGGTACAGAGTAGTCGTCTCTAAACACAGTATTACGATGTATCTATTCATTTACCGCTCTTTTACTCTTTCCAGTATTTTTCTGTTCTTATTCTAGCATGGTATTTCTTTATAGTTACTTGAGTTTATACGACTAACATCATAATATAGAGCAAAACATAATTGTCTGGTGTACCAAGATCTTTCATTTCTAGAGACTTAAATACAGCACGGAACCTTAACACACATTTCACCTCGCTTCTGCACAGGTTAATTCTTCACAAGGAATGAGTAGAGCAATATTTGTTCGGTTTTCTTTATGAGAAAAAGAAAATTAGCGGCCGAAACAGAAATAGTCCGAGGGTGCTGTAGTGTTTTCATCACCGTGTTCCTAAGCTCTGTCTTGCCATAGCCTGAACATGGTATTCAGTTCAGTTCAGTTGATAGGCGGAAGTGTAGCCTGGATATCGACACTTTCTGATGGGGTTTGGTTTGGGTTTTGTCTGGGTCTGTAGCTGTAATTAATTAGTATCTAAACTTTTTACTTTATGTTCTCCTATTTTCCAAAAATCATATATCATTTCTTTATTTTCTTCTATACTAGATTTTTCAAAAAGTAATTTTCCAATGAGGTGTTTTTCATTTTTCTGGGAAAGGACGCTGCCAATTGGGGTGTTTGGATCTTTCAATGGTGTAGGCTGGGCAATGTAGGAGGAAATGATTATGCCTTTAAACTATAGATCAGGGGTTCTCAACCCTTTTCTCGTTAAGAACCCTCTGAGCTATAAGACCATCTACCCGAACCCTCAGTAATTTGACATCGAAAATAATGTTAATTTAGTGACTGACACTAACTCAATAGGCAAAGGTATTCTGCAAAGGATGTGTCATTAAATCAGCCATCTCAGTACCCCTGGAAATCTTCTTGTGAACTCCTGGGGGTTCGCGAACCCCAGATTGAGAACCCCTGACTGAACAGTAAATAGGTACGGGATGTAACTCGAGGTGTTGTGGCCTCGCTTTCCCGGTGTGTGGAGTGTGGTGTGGTCTCAGTCCTACCCGAAGATCGGTCACTACGAGCTCTGAGCTCTTTCCGTAGGGGAAAGACTGTCTGGGTGACCAGCAGACGACCCTGGTGAATAAAAAACACACACGCACGCACGAAACTCTATAGCTTCAAATTCCACATCAGTTCTTGCCTTTACCACAAACATAACCGTATCATAGACACACACACACACACACACACACACACACACACACACACACACACACACACACACACACACACACACACACACACGGGGGCAGTGAAGCGAACGGTTGGCAGTAGTAACGGGGGCGCGTGTGTGTGTGTGTGTGTGTGTGTGTGTGTGTGTGTGTGTGTGTTTGTATCTCCTCTACTTTCGCCTCAGTGGTTCTCTTCATTGCTTTGCTCCTAAATTTGCAAGTTTTACATGAAAATGGTTTCGAGTTTGTTTTCTTTATTTCCTTGATGCGCTGCGTGTGTGTGTGTGTGTGTGTGTTTGTGCGTCACTACTTTAGAGTCAACCTCTTTTCCCCGCACGACTCTCTCTCTCTCTCTCTCTCTCTCTCTCTCTCTCTCTCTCTCTCTCTCTCTCTCTCTCTCTCTCTCTCTCTCTCTCTCTCTCTCTCTCTCTCTCTCTCTCTCTCTCTCTCTCTCTCTCTCTCAGGTGTGCCGCTACTGATAACCACACACACCTGAGCAAATTAACGTGGATGACGCAGGTGGACGAAGCACGTAAGGCAAGCAGAAGAGGGAAGGGGGTCGTGCAGGTGGAGCGGCGTTGGGGAGAGAGAGGGGGCGTTGGGGTGGCGAGAGGGGGCTACGAGTTTCCAAGCTGTGTGTTTAGAAGTAATTATTTTTAAAGGGAGTGAATCATGTATTGGTTCTATGTTAGGTTCTGTATACACACGTCACGGTTTTGAGTTTAGCGGTGGGTCAGGTGAGAGAGAGCGAGAGAGAGAGAGAGAGAGAGAGAGAGAGAGAGAGAGAGAGAGAGAGAGAGAGAGAGAGAGATGATGATGTAACTTTTGCATTTAACTCACCAATAATACTCTGATGCCTGCTGTTACCAGAGAGAGAGAGAGAGAGAGAGAGAGAGTTTAGGGGGTAAAAATACTTTGTGAGAGAAGGAAATTGAAGATGTATTTTTGATGTGGATAGAAAAGTCTCTCTCTCTCTCTCTCTCTCTCTCTCTCTCTCTCTCTCTCTCTCTCTCTCTCTCTCTCTCTCTCTCTCTCTCTCTCTCTCTCTCTCTCTCTCTCTCTCTCTCTCTCTCTCTCTCTCTCTCTCTCTCTCTCTCTCTCTCTCTCTCTCTCTCTCTCTCTCTCTCTCTCTCTCTCTCTCTCTCTCTCTCTCTCTCTCTCTCTCTCTCTATCTCTCTCTCTCTCTCTCTCTCTCTCTCTCTCTCTCTATCTATCTATCTATCTATCTATGTAACTACTTATCTAGCTGCTACTTATTTTTCTATCCTCTTTATGCATCTCTTCCTCTTTATCTATCTATATATCTAATCACTTATATACCTGTCAGTGTCTACCTATCTATCTATCTATCTATCTATCTAATCTGAAACGCTTTGCTCTCTAATCGCCACGCTCTCCAAAGGCTCCAGTTGAGGATAGTCGTGCTTATTAAGAGTGTTTTAATGGATCTGGTGATAGATTGGCAAGATTTCTACTTTATCAAAAGGTGAAACTGTCTTGAAAATCTGTTTGTTGTCTCTGTGGCCTTAGAAAATTGTCGTTGTGAGAATGGAAGGCGTTTTTGAATAAAGGTGTGTTTGTCTTTGTACATATATATCTTCTTTATCTATCTTTATCTATCTCAGTCTCTTTATCTGTCTATATACTTCCTGACCTCTTTGTCCATCCACCCACCCACCCATCTATCCACTACCACAAACATTACCGTATCACACACACACACACACACACACACACACACACACACACACACACACACACACACACGCTAATTCTTTACTATTCTTTAAGTGAACCAGCATTTCAAGTGGGCCTTTTTTTTTATATTTTGTTACCCTTGGCTAGTTTCACTCCTACATAAGTAAAAATCTGCAAGAGTCCCCGTCCACACCTGTCCACACCCCTCCACACCTGTCACACCCCTCCACACCTGCACACACATGAATCACCTACAATAGTGTCATTTATTGAAGAGTTTCCACCACTTTTTTTTGTACCTGTGTGTGTGTGTGTGTGTGTGTGTGTGTCTGTCTGTCTGTCTAAGTAACGGTTTATCTTCTTCCCCACGTGTGAGTGTTCTCCCGAGCCTTACCTGTCTGTGAGCGCAGGTGTGTCTTACCGTGCCACAGCTGACGCCTCTTTCCTCTCACCTTTTCTTGTGTCACCACTTGCTTACCTGACTGAAGTTTTTAATTAAGGGTTCCAAAGGTGAGGTGTGGTGTTTTGTTTGGGTTTGTCCTTGTTTTCTTGGTTGTTTATTCTGTTTCTCTCTCTCTCTCTCTCTCTCTCTCTCTCTCTCTCTCTCTCTCTCTCTCTCTCTCTCTCTCTCTCTTTATTAGTATTTTTTGTCTTGAGTTTGTTTTGATTTGATTTTTCGTTTTCTTTTTTTTTTGTCGTCGTCTATTGTTTTTTTTTTTTCTTTATTAGTTTTTTTGTTTTATTCGTTTTGTTTTCATTTAATTTTCGTTTTCCATTTTTCTTGTTGTTTTCTTTTAGTTTATTGTTTTTTTTTTTTTTTTTTATTCTTTCTGTTTTGATTTTCGTTTTTTTTTCTTATTTTCTCACTTTTTCTTTTCTTTTTTCTTTCTGCTCGTTTTCTTTGTTCTTTATTTTCGGTTTGTTAGTTTCTCTGTCTTTTATTCATTTCCTTTGTTTTTATTCATTTGTTTCTTGTTTTTCTTGCTATTTTCTTTTTTCTTTTCCTTGTTTTCTTGTGTTTTTTTGTCTTTTGTTTATAAGTGTTTTTTTTCGTTTTCTTTGTTTATCTTATTCGTTTTCTTTTTTCTTGTTTTTCTTGCTATTTTCTTTTTCTTTTCCTTGTTTTCTTGTTTTTTTTAATTTTTTTGTTTAATAGAATTTGTTTTATATTCGTGTTTTCTTTGTCGTTTTTTTCATTTTCTTTTCTTTCTTACTTATTTCTTTCCTTTCTTTCTTTTTCCTTGTTTCCTTGTTTTTCTTACCCTTGTTTTGTTTATAAGATTTTGTTTTATTTCTTTCGTTTTTCCTTTATTGCTTTTCATTCTTATTTTTCTTTCTTTCTATTTTTCTTTCCTTTTCTTTCTTTTTTCTTGTTTTCTTGCACGGATTTTTTGTTTTTTGTTTTTTGTTTTGTTTATTACAGTTTTTCGTGTTTTTTTCTTTATTTTATTCGTGTTTTTCTCATTTTCTTTTTCTTTCCTTTTTTTTTTTTTTCTCGATTTTTCGTTTTTTTCGTTTTCTTTTTTCTTACAATTTTTTCCCTTGTGGATGGATTTTTTCATCTTTGTTTTGTTTATTAAAGTTTGTTGTTGTTTTTAGTTTTCTCTGTTTATTTTCTTCCTTTTCCTTTTTTTCTTATTATTTTCTTATTTTTTTCTTTCTTTTTCGTTCTTTCTTCTTATTTCTTTATTGTTTTTCTTCTTTTTTTGTTTATTAGCGTTTTTGTTTTGTTTTCGTTTTTTTCTCCTTTTCTTTATTTCTTGTTTTTTCTTACTTTTTTTTCCATTTTATCTCCTTTTTTCCTTGATTTTCTTATTTGTTTTTTTGTTCTTCGTTTATTTTTAAGCTTCCTTTGTTTTCATTTTCTTTATTTCCTTATCTTTTTTTTATTTTCCAGTTTTCCTCTGTTTCTCATTTCACTAACTTATTATTTTTACTTTTATTCTACTCTCCTCATTTTCTTTTCTTTTTTTCCCGTTTTCTTTTTATCTAGTTTGCTGTTTATTTTCTATTTTTTTTCTTATTTCCACGTCTTGTTTCTTCCCATTTTTCTATTTTTTCTCCATTTTCTTTGCGTCTGCTTCTCTCCCTGGTAATTATTATTTTTCATTGCTTTTCGTCTCGTTTTTTTTTTTCTCGTGTTTTGTCTCCACTTTTCATTATTGTCTCTCGTTGTTCTCTCTTTTTCATTTCGTTTATTCGTCTTTTTCCTCCCTTCTTCATAATTCTTTCTTCAATATATTTTTTTCAGTTTCCTTTTTTCTATTTATTTAACGATTCTCTTCTTTTCCATTCTTTTCTCCTTCCTTCTTTATTTCCTTCCTTCCATTCTTTTCTTCCTTTTTTTCCTTCCTTCCTTCCTTCCTTTCTTCCATTCTTTTTCCCTCTCTTTGAAGTATGAGAGAGAGAGAGAGAGAGAGAGAGAGAGAGAGAGAGAGAGAGAGAGAAGGCGGGAGATAAGGAATAGGGGAAGGGAGAATTGAGTATTTCAGAGAGAGAGAGAGAGAGAGAGAGAGAGAGAGAGTTTAGATTCTTTTTTTTTACTTTTCTCTTCCTCGTCCTCTACCTCCTCCTCCTCCTCCTCCTCCTCCTCCTCCTCCTCCTCCTCCTTTCTTTCTTCCTCTCCCTTGCATTGAATTATTTTGCCTCCAGCGCATCCATCTTTTTATCCTCTCTTCCCTTCCTCCTCTTCCGTGTCGTCTTCTATTCTTCTTTATTCTTTTATTGTCTATCACCTTTCTTTCTTCTTACGTGTCTCTCCTTCTCCGTGTTTATTTTGCTTCTTCTTCAGTATCTTTTCTCTTTCTCTTTCTTTCTCTCTATTTTTATCTTTTATTTCCTTACTTATTTATGTTTTTTTCTTCTTTTATTGCATTTTTTTTTCATATTGTTTAGTTTATCATTCGTTTTCTTTTCATTATGAGTCTTCTTTCTGTTTTTTTTTTTTTTCCTTCACTTTTGTAATCTCTATTTTTTTACTTCTGTTTCCCTTTCCATCTTTTTTTCTCTTTTAGTTGTGTTTATCTGATTCTTCGTTATTTCCTTTCTTTTCTTCATATTCCCTTTTATCATCTTCTTTTGCCGTTATTCTCCTTTCTACCTTTTTTTTTATTGTGTGTGCTTATCTGATTCTTGTTTATTTCCCTTGTTTCCTTCATATTTCCCTTTTATCAGCTTGTTTTTGTTATCATCTTCTTTTGCTATTATTTTCATTTTCACCTCTTTTTTCTTTTGATTTTGCGTATTTCTCTTTTTCTTTTTAATCTTGTTTGTCTGACTTCGTTTTGCTTCCCTTTGCTTCCTTCTTCTTCCATTTGTCTTTTATCATTCTGGTTCTGTGTTCTCTGATTATTAATCTTCTTTTTGGTTTTGGTTTTCTTTTTTTTCATCTTTTTCTTTTAATCGTGTATGTTTGTCTATTTCTTTCTTTCATTTCCCCCTGTTTTGTTTCTGTTTTTATGCTTCTTTTATCATTCTGGTTTTGTATTCTCTAACCATTAATCTTCTTTTCATATTGTTTCCTTTCTCATCTCTTTCTTTTAATCGTGTATGTTTGTGTATTTCTTCGTTTCGTTTCCCCTTGCTCTCTTCACGTTTTTATTTCTCTTTTTATCAGTCCTGCTCTATATTCCACCTCATTATTTACCGCATTTTTAGCATTTTCTTTTCCTTTACTCGATTATTTAAAGTGCTGGTTGACAGTGCAGAAACAATAGCAAAACGTTTCGCAATATATACACCAGAACACTTGTCATTTTTCGTTTCATTGGTGGCTTTAGTTGAGATTGTACTTTTTGTTTCTCTTCCTGTTGGACTTCTAATCATTTTCTTGTGCAACTTCAGTGTGACAATTATTTACCATTGCTTTTATTGTTATTGTGTTTCTCTCTCTGTCTGTTTATCTCTGTCTCTCTGTCTGTGTCTTTTTGTTTCTGTTTCTGTTTGTGTTTCTGTTTTCTCTCTCTCTCTCTCTCTCTCTCTCTCTCTCTCTCCTGGTGGTAACAAAGGAAAATCGTGGCAGTGAAAGGTTTATGTCGAAATTCTGACATTATCTTACTTCTTTACGTTTTCTTTTCTTATTTTATGTCATATTTATTTATTTAGTATGATTTCAGTAAGAGTATTCACAACTATTACATTTCCTTGCTTAGAGAGAGAGAGAGAGAGAGAGAGAGAGAGAGAGAGAGAGAGAGAGAGAGAGAGAGAGAGCAGTCAAACTCTTACATTTATCTACACTTCTACACCGTATCTTCATTTCATTTTGTAATTTTTGTGTGGCTTCTTGTGTATCGTTTCGTATCTTTTCGTGTAGCATCAGTGTATCGCTTCCTTCCACACCGCCTCGCCTTATGGGAAACTGAACGAAATGAAGCGAAACAAGAGTAAAAAAAGAAACAGGAGAATATAAATGAAAGGATGAGAGAAAAACGAAACACACTAGAATTTCAACTTAACGTGTACGAGACGAGATATTCCAAGTGTGATTCCAGTGACCAGTTCTGACCAGCGTGGGGAATCGTGTGTGTGTGTGTGTGTGTGTGTGTGTGTGTGTGTGTGTGTGTGTCTGGCAAGCTTGGGGAATCATGTGTGTGTGTGTGTGTCATGTGTGTGTGTGTGTGTGTGTGTGTGTGTGTGTGCAATGTTGATCAGCCGAGGTACAGGGTTGGCAGGGTACGAAGGAAACAGGTGTGGTGCTTTTCTCTAGTCTATAATCTTGGTCTTGATCTTGTCTCCTTGAGTTGGTGTGATATCAAGAGGCCTTTATTTATTTATTCATTTATTTATCATTTTATTTTGACTTCTTTCTTCACATCATCATCAGAACCCTTTCACACACCGTAGTAGAAAGAAAATGAAGGAAAAAAATATATATGCTCTCAAATAAGCAACAAAACTATGGTGGAACAGTGGAACCATGCGTGCTTTGGGGTCCGAGGGGTCTCCAAGCGCACGGGTTCGAATCCTGTCCACGGTCCGAGTGTAGGTTGGGCTTCCTCACTCTGGGCAACAGTTTCTTAGCGGGTGGGCTTTGAGATAGGAGGTACCCCGAAAAGTATCTCCTTTAGCCCAGAAATTCCCTTGAAATAAAAAAGAATCAAATAAAAAGACTAAAACAAGTAGAACAGAAATAGAATATAATTAATTTTCTCCTTTCATGAACTACGGAATAATTTAAATGACCTAAATATAACTCGGATCAGTAACGCGTATAGTAAGTTTCATCTGTTTAAGCCACACAACTATTCAACACGCGGCAAGGGATACAGAATGAGAGGATTAGTTATACATTATTCACGAGCCGAGTAGACATTCAACAGATGGCGATAGAAATAACACATTCTGCGATACAAGTAGAGCAAAAATATATTAATTAGGTTTCTCTTTTCATAAGGCACATATTTAACTGGTATTAATATAACTATGGGTAAAGTATATATTTTTCACACACACACACACACACACACACACACACACACACACACACACACACACACACACACACACATTTTTTTTTTTCATATTGATATTTCTATTCTACTTTTTACAACTTAGTCACCTGTACCCTCTGATGGAAAAAGTTATGCCGCATTATTTTCATCTTAAAAGAAAAAAGAAACTTGTACATATGTGAAATAGCTCTGTGATTTCTTAAGATAACATTGATAGAATTTGTTCATTCGCCTCTTTTACAGTTCATCTACTATTTAACACGCACCAAAACGCTAAAATGATAAAGATATTCAATTTCCCCCATTTGTAAAACCCACAAAACTATTTAACACACAATACCACGAAAACAACGATAAAAGTCACTGGTTCCCTTCTTTATCTCACCCACAATGTCTGCACGTAACACTCAGGAACACAACCATGATGAGACCAGCAATTAAAAACACAATTACAAACACAATCATTTAACAGGAAGCAACTTAAATTCTTCTTTTCACAACACACAGAAACACAAACACAACACACAAACACAAACAACACAGAAACACAAACACACAAAAACACAGAAACACAGAATCACAAACACACAGAAACACAGAAAAACAAAAACACAAAAACACAGAAACACAAACACAAACACAGAGTAACACAGAAACACAAACACACATAAACACAGTCAACAAAAATACTAATCCACTTTCCTTCCTTTAAATTGTGCAAACAAGAGACCAACACGCGATTAACCTTCTGAACACAGCTCCATGAATAATAACGCCAGTCACAGGAAGGGTTGAAATCACACTCCCCGCTGCTCACTCTCCGCACAAACGCCTGACGATCGCCTGACTCGCTCCTAAAGGTGAAGACATTGTTTACCGCAAGAGTTAGGTAAGCCATCTCTTGTTTAGTCTAGCATGATTAATAGAGTGAGAGGACAGTTAGAATATTGGTGATTCTATTCTATTCTACCTTCACATGACTTTCTTCTTCCTCTCACTTCTATTCTGTCCACTAATCCAAGAGTTAACTAGTCCTCTC
>NC_059264.1:5974082-5976582 GCF_017591435.1 Portunus trituberculatus | reverse complement strand
CTTTGTTGCCTTCTCTCTCTCTCTCTCTCTCTCTCTCTCTCTCTCTCTCTCTCTCTCTCTCTCTCTCTCTCTCTCTCTCTCAATTACCTTCTCCTTTACTCTCCTCTCTTAAATATATTCCCAATCTCTCTCTCTCTCTCTCTCTCTCTCTCTCTCTCTCTCTCTCTCTCTCTCTCTGCCATTGTAAAGTTTATGCGAGTTTTTATTGATTTTTTTATCGTGATTGTTGTTATTTTCACGAGGTTGGTCTTTGTTTCCAGTCTCCCGTTTGTTTCCCTCTTCACGAGCCTAATTCTAGTGTGTATTCTCTCTCTCTCTCTCTCTCTCTCTCTCTCTCTCTCTCTCTCTCTCTCTCTGGTTCTTTGTTTTTTTCAGGTGTTGTCGTTATGAGAAATGAATTAAGGGCTTGTCTTTGTACTCTCTCTCTCTCTGTCTCTCTCTCTCTCTCTCTCTCTCTCTCTCTCTCTCTCTCTCTCTCTCTCCCTCTCTCTCTTCTTCTTTCCCTCTCTTCCTTTCTTCTTCCTTCTCATTTCCTCCCTCCTTCCTTCCCTCATTTCCTCCCTCCACAAACACGCAACACAAGGCATTAAACTACGGTCATTCCTCTCTCTCTCTCTCTCTCTCTCTCTCTCTCTCTCTCTCTCTCTCTCTCTCTCTCTCTCTCTCCCTTACTTGTTCGTATTTATTCAGTTTGATCATCGAAACGTGCGTGCGCCACACACACACACACACACACACACACACACACACACACACACACACACACACACACACCATTAACTTCCCCTCTATTGTTGTATTTCATTTCTGTACGTTTTTTTTTTTTTTATTTCATGAACTGCACGTTTCTCTCTCTCTCTCTCTCTCTCTCTCTCTCTCTCTCTCTCTCTCTCTCTCTCTCTCTCTCTCTGTCGTGTACGGCTTTTGTCACATCGTCTCAGAAATTCCTTGTTTGATGTATTTGCGTCGTTCATCATCTCTGTTCCCATTCATCTCTCTCTCTCTCTCTCTCTCTCTCTCTCTCTCTCTCTCTCTCTCTCTCTCTCTCTCTCTCTCTCTCTCTCTTTCTCGTTCAAGTTCGCTTATTCGCTTTTCGTTATCGCTTTCTTTTAAAAACTTTTTTCACATGTTTTTGATCCTATATTCTTGAGGTTTATATTTTGGCCTTTAGCTTGTGGCTGCATGCGGTAGAAGTAGTAGTAGTAGTAGTAGTAGTAGTAGTAGTAGTATTGATAGCAGTAGTAAAAGTAGTGATAGTAGTAATAGTGGCACTAGTAATAGTAGTAGTGGTAATAGTAACAGCAGGAAGAGAGGGAGGAAGTGAAGGAAACAAAGTGAAGGAATAAACAACAGCAGAGTGGTTGGTCGCTGCTGGATTGTCTGTGGAGGTTAATGTGCAGTGTACCAGGCAGTGAGACAAGGATCGTAAAGGTGAAGGCAGAAGTAAAAGGAAGGCGGAAATGAGCGCCAGTCACCGCACGACTGAGTTGGCAGTGGCTGTGTTGCTGGTCTGCTGTGCGGAATATTTGGCTGTGCCGCTTAGGACATCCAAAGATACAGTTTTGCAGAGGTTAGGAAGTAACAAGAGCTCTGTGTAGGATTACCACACTGATGGTGTCCTCTACTCCAGCCAGTGAAGCGACGGTGAACACACGACAAGACAGACCGACGAACGGAACTCCTTCCCCTGCCGCTAATGTCACACATCACCGAGCGCCTCAACCACCACGGCCCTCGCCCCCACACGCTGTTCAGAGCTGAAGGGAGGGAAAAGTCTCCTCGGCCTGAGAACCTGAGGCAGACACTTCAGGCACCGCTGGCCTAACTGACAAGTGCAGTGACCAGTGAGGGGGGACTCGCCGCAGATGGCTTGTGTTAACCCACATGTTGCATTAACCCGCATATTCATATGCACTTAAGTGTACGATAGTTTTTCCACTGTTCTCTGTAGCCTGCCGCAGCCTGCAGGTAGTCATCTACCTTGGACACAGGCTGACTCACATACACGGCCAGTGTTGCCTTGCACGCTCCAAGACTTCTTTCTCAAACGTACATGGACATCTGCACTTTCGTATTTCCGTTTATTTTCCGGAACATGCTGGTCCGCTGGATAGAACCAACAGAGCCTCCTTTCCCGCTGACATGAAGTATGCACCGCCGGGCACGCAGCGACCAGCCGCGTGGACACCACCACGCCCTGCTTTGCTAAGACAGTGATCACAAGTGGTTTCATTGTGCAATTCCCTTAAACCTTTTCAATTTCCGCACGCTTCATGACACTACAGTCTTATTTTCAATAAGACTTAGTTATAAGCAATTAATGGAAGGCTGTCCTCTGTGGTGCGCTCCGCACGATGCAACACAAACACCACGAAAACCACGAAGTGTTCCCTTACCCCGCGGCGTGCAGTGCGCGGCGTCTCTCCTCACTGCTTCACTGCTTCACTGCTTTACTTGCCCGCCACACATACACTGAAAGATGCTTTCCTTCACTTTTTTG
>NC_059264.1:5959082-5964082 GCF_017591435.1 Portunus trituberculatus | reverse complement strand
TCTCTCTCTCTCTCTCTCTCTCTCTCTCTCTCTCTCTCTCTCTCTCTCTCTCTCTCTCTCTCTCTCTCTCTCTCTCTCTCTCTCTCTCTCTCTCTCTCTCTCTCTCTCTCTCTCTCTCTCTCTCTCTCTCTCTCTCTCTCTCTCTCTCTCTCTCTCTCTCTCTCTCTCTCTCTCTCTCTCTCTCTCTCTCTCTCTCTCTCTCTCTCTCTCTCTCTGGACAGCAGGTGGGGGACAAGAGTGGTAAGGGTTAGGTTAAAGGGTAACAGGTGTGTGTGTGTGTGTGTGTGTGTGTGTGTGTGTGTGTGTGTGTAATTCACCTCGGTCGTCTGCTGGTCACCCAGCCAGTCTTCCCCATTACGGAGCGAGCTCAGAGCTCATAGACCGATCTTCGGGTAGGACTGAGACCACAATACACTCCACACACCGGGAAAGCGAGGCCACAACCCCTCGAGTTACATCCCGTACCTATTTACTGCTAGGAACACACCCTACACATTAAGCCCATTTGCCTCGCCGCCCCGGGACTCGAACCCGGCCGTCTCGATTGTGAGTCAAGCGTGCTAACCACTACACTACGCGGTGTGTGTGTGTGTGTGTGTGTGTGTGTGTGTGTGTGTGTGTGTGTGTGTGTGTGTGTGTGTGTGTAAGTAAGTAAGTAAGTAAGTAAGTAAACATTTATTGCTATTAAACAGTAGATACAATATGTACATGGATTAGAAAAATATTGTTGATACAGCAACGGTCTGTCGAGCGTAAGCTCCATGACAGACATTATTAAATACTAAAGGTTAAGTGGATGGATAGATAGATAAATGTTAACATAATGTTACAGATGTGCTAAGTACAATTCAAAATAAAAAAACGAAAAACACGATTATGATTGTAGTTATAAAGCAATACAAAAGAAATATTATAGTTAAATAGTGAAACAATTATATTACGAAATTTCCTAGATAGTTCTTAATTTTTCTTTTAAATGTTGAAATATTGGTTGATCTAAGGAGTAACTTTTGTTCTAGTGGTAGATTATTATATAATTGAGGACTATTTTTAAAGAGAGTTGTTCTGAAATGGGGGCAGTACAAGTCAACGTTATTGCTCCTAGTGCTTCTTGGGTTGTCAACAATTCTAAAGACATTATTTCCACTACAATATTGCACAGTTTTAAATATAAGTAATAAAGTGAGATATTTATGAATAAAATCAAATTTCTTAAATTTAGTAGTAGAAAAAATAGTGGCTGTGGAGTCAAATTTATGAAGAAAAAATATACATCTAAATACTTTATTTTGGGAAATAACTAGTTTGTCGAGGAACGAGGGCCAAGTACATGACCATATTGGTACACAGTAAATAAGGTGAGGATTACATAATATGCAACATATACTAATCATAGCCTCTGTTGTAAGATTATGTGTGTGTGTGTGTGTGTGTGTGTGTGTGTGTGTGTGTGTGTGTGTGTGTGTGTGTGTGTGTGTGTGTGTATTTGTGTATGTAGGCGTTTTGTGTGTGTGTGTGTCCTTTTTTGTAATGAGAGAGAGAGAGAGAGAGAGAGAGAGAGATAACATATTTAATTTTATCCTTTAATCTTAGCACATCATATTATATAGTCTCTCTCTCTCTCTCTCTCTCTCTCTCTCTCTCTCTCTCTCTCTCTCTCTCTCTCTCTCTCCTTTCATTTCACTTCCCATCCCAGTTTCCTCTCACTCTCCTCTCTCTTCTCTCTCTCCCCTTCCTCCTCTCTCCCTCCCTCCCTCTCTCCATATCTGTCTGTGTCCATTTCTCTCACATTTCTCTCTCTCTCTCTCTCTCTCTCTCTCTCTCTCTCTCTCTCTCTCTCTCTCTCTCCCTAATGCAATTCTCTCTCCCTCTCTCTCCCATACTCCCTCTTTCATCCCCTTCCTCCATTTTCTATGCAATCTCTCTCTCTCTCTCTCTCTCTCTCTCTCTCTCTCTCTCTCTCTCTCTCTCTCTCTCTCTCACCACGTAGATCAATTTCCACCTCATGACTTACCTGTAAAGATATGCAAATTAGGAGGAGGAGGAGGAGGAGGAGGGGGAGGAGGAGGAGAAGGAGAAGGAAGAAGAAAGAGGATGGTTTGGTATAGTATGCATCATTACTCTCTCTCTCTCTCTCTCTCTCTCTCTCTCTCTCTCTCTCTCTCTCTCTCTCTCTCTCTCTCTCTCTCTCTCTCTCTCTCTCTCTCTCTCTCTCTCTCTCTATCAACGAAAGTGTAATAAGAAGGAATGAAATAAAGGATTAAAAAGAGAAAATGAGAGAAGCACAGAAGTATATAAGAAAAATGAAAATGAAAATGAAAATATAGGAAAAGTTTCGTTGGACAGACTTTCCCTTTGTCGAGTTCCCAGTGAAATAAACTAATGAAGTGAAAATGATTAAAAGTTACGTGGTTTCCTATTTTCTTTCTTTTTAGTTTGAATTGTGCTCTCATCTTTCTTTTTTTTTTTTTTCGTGTTTTTTTATCAAACTACAAGAAGAGTGAAAAGAGGAAAATTTTGTTGTTTTCCCCTTTTTTTCATCACCTTGAGTTTTTTCCCTCTTCTTTTTTCGTCTTTCGTGTTATTTATCAAACTACAAGAAGGGGAAAAAAAGAAAAAAAATGTGGTTTTCTTTTTTATCAATTTGACTTCTTTCCTTCTTTCCGTTTTTTTCCTTCTTTTCATCTTTCTTTCTTTTCTTTTTATCCTTCGTGTTATTTTATCAAACTATAAGAAGAGTGAAAAAAAAATGTGTGGTTTTCCTTTTTTTTTCATTAACGACTTTTTTCCTTCTTTCCCTTTTTTCATTTTTTCTTCTTTTCATCTTTCTTTCTTTTCTTTTTATCCTTCGTGTTATTTTATCAAAGTATTCAAAGAGGAAAAGAAAAAAAAACATCATATGGTTTTCTTTTTTTCATTAACTTGACTTCTTTCCTTCTTTTCTTTTCATTTTTCCTTCTTTTTTAACTTCCTTTTCTTTTCATCTTTTTTATCTTTTTACGCGTCTTTTTCATCCTTCGCGCCATTTACCAAACTACAAGAAGGGAAATGAAAGAAAAGAAAAAGACGTGTAGTTTTATTTGCAAGGAATGACAAGAGCAGAAAGTACTGAGACACATTTTTACCTTGATTTTTGGGTACGATTAGACAATTTTATATATGGAGATCAGAAGATTAATGGCCACAATCTTCACTATTTCAATCCCCCACATAAGTTTTTCAGGCTGTATAAAATCACCAAATAGTAGCCAAAATGAATATGAAAACGCGTCAAAGTACTGAAGGGATTAAGGCGAAGGAAGAGTGTGATGGTGAGGGCAGTTTTGGAGATGGAGGGAAGGAAGGAGGTGTAGTTTTGCCTCATTGGCCTGGCTGCTGCAGTGGCGCCATCTATGTGTGACGGTTCGAGTGCTCGGAGTGGTCCAGCGATGTGTTGCCATATTACAAAGATCCCTTACAAAGATATAAGGCAGAGAAACAGGAAGCCATTATGGTGGACTCACGAGATAGGTAGACAGATCAGAGAGAAGAAGAGGGCATATAGAGAGTTGCAGAAAAGTGGGGAAGATGTAGATTTGATTAGGTACAGACAGGTCAGGGATGATTTGAGTAAGGTTATAAAAAAAAGTAAAAGGCAGGCAGAGATAAAACTAGCTAGAGCTGGGAGTAAAGATCCCAAAAAATTATATAGTTATTACAAGGTCAGTGATAAAAGAAATAAGGATAGGATTGGACCACTCAGAAAAGATGGTGTAGTAGTGGATCAAAATGAAGACATAGTAGAATTATTGAATGAACAATTTTCTTCAGTATTTACTAGGAAAGAATAGGAAATCCTGTTACAAACAGTGCGACGAGTAGTTTAAGAGCTTTAGAAAATATTGATATAAAACCGGGAATTATTAGGAAATTTATTCTTGAACTAGACGATAGGAAAGCTAGTGGTCCTGATGAGCTACATGCCAGAGTACTTAGGGAGGGTGTAGACAGTATTTCTGAAGCACTTAAGTTAATCTTTGAAAGATCACTTAGGTTTGCTGAGATACCTCAGGACTGGAAGTTAGCTAATGTTACTCCAATATTTAAAAAAGGTAGGAAGGATGATGCAAATAATTATAGACCGATCAGTTTAACTAGTATAGTATGTAAGATACTAGAGAAAATCATTAAGGGTAGTATTTGGGAGCATTTAAATGAGAATAGATTAATTAGAGATACCCAACATGGCTTTAGATCAGGGAGGTCCTGTCTTACAAATTTGCTCGATATCTTAGAATATATTACCAAGGAGTTAGATGATGGAAATAGCATAGATGTTATATATCTAGATTTTAGCAAGGCGTTTGATAAGGTACCGCATAGGAGGCTAGTGTACAAATTGAGACTACATGGGATAGGGGTAGGTTAGTTGATTGGATTAGTGAATGGCTTTCTGATAGGAAACAGAGAGTAGTATTAAATGGGGCAATGTCTGAGTGGAAGGAAGTGGTTAGTGGGTACCCCAAGGATCAGTGCTAGGACCTCTTCTTTTCTTGGTGTACATTAACGATTTAGATATAGGAATTAGTAGCAAAGTATCAAAGTTTGCAGATGATACTAAGATAGCATGTGCAGTACAGGGTGAAAAGGACAATTACAGAATACAACGAGACCTGGACAGGCTGATAGCATGGGCAGACAGGTGGCAGATGGAGTTTAATTCTAAAAGTGTCAGGTTATGCATTTAGGTAAAGACAACACAAACTTTAGCTATGAGATGGAGGGATGTTGGCTAGAGGCAGTAGAGGAGGAAAGGATTTAGGAGTAGTGATAGACAGGACTATGAAATTTTCAAAGCAATGTTTAGAAGCAAGAAATAGGGCAAATAGGATCCTGGGTTTTATAAATAGAAATGTTAGTTATAAAAGTAAGGAAGTGGTGCGTAGCTTATATAATTCCTATGTTAGGCCCCATTTAGAGTATTGCATACAGGCCTGGTCACCCCATTATAGGCAGGATAT
>NC_059264.1:5944082-5951582 GCF_017591435.1 Portunus trituberculatus | reverse complement strand
CATATATGAACAATGAGTGTAAAGGTGGTAAGGAAACCTGGGCAGAATTAGGAACACTGTTTATTCTCTAACGTTTCGACAGTCTTCTTTTTTTTTCCTTTTTTTTTTTACTCTGAAGATGACTCTGTCGAAACGTTAGAAAATAAACAGTGTTCCTAATTCTGCCCAGGTTTCCTTACCACCTTTACACACTGCTTCTTACACAACATATATGAACAAACTTAGAAACAACGTAATGATTCAAATTAACCCTTTCCTTCCTAGAGTACCGTTCCATTGTCACTAGAATAGAGTAGCAGTGTTCGATAGAGGAGTGATTATTAGAGTAGGAGAAGCACTGAACAGAAATGGTAGTAGTAGTAGTAGTAGTAGTAGTAGTAGTAGTAGTAGTAGTAGTAGTAGTTGTTGTTGTTGTTGTTGTTGTTGCTGTTGTTGTTGTAGAAATTATTGCAGTAGTAGTAGTAGTAGTAGTAGTAGTAGTAGTAGTAGTAGTAGTAGCAGAAGAAATAATTATAGTAGTAGTAGTAGTAGTAGAAATAGTAGTAGTAATAGTAGAAATAGTAGTAGTAGTAGTAGTAGTAGTAGTAGTAGTAGTAGTAGTAGTAGTAGTAGTAGTAGTAGTAGTAGCAGCAGTTGTAATTCATCTTTTTACATCCTGCATTACTTTCCTACTTGATAATGTTGTAAGTGAAGGAAGAAGGGAGCCGTGGTTCTGGTGGAGCAGTGAGGGAGTCAAAAGTGTTGAGCTGGAAAAGTAATCAGGTTAAAGTAACGATTAGATAAATGTGAGAATTGGGTGAAGGAGATAATTAATTAGATTCAGGTGAAGAAATTAGATAAAGGAGGGAAGTGTGTGTGTGTGTGTGTGTGTGTGTGTGTGTGTGTGTGTGTGTGTGTGTGTGTGTGTGTGTGTGTGTTATCTGTCTTTCCGTTTATCTATCTGTCTGTTTACATATTTATCCTTTAATTTCTCTCTTTTTTATCTGTATATCTGTCTGTCTGTGTCACTCTGTCTGTGTCACTCTGTCTGTCTATAAACAAACTCAGAAGTCACTACAATAACAACAATAACAACAATAACAACAATAAGATCAAAAGGACAGGAACCATATCTTTCTCTCTCTCTCTCTCTCTCTCTCTCTCTCAACAACAAGAATAACAACAATAACAACAACAATAAGATCAAAAGGACAGGAACGTTATCTCTCTCTCTCTCTCTCTCTCTCTCTCTCTCTCTCTCTCTAAAAATGACGTAATTGAAACTCTTAATGAAAAACGAAAGGACACCAAAATGACAAATTGTGATGGTCAGGGGATTAATTAAGACTGCACACACACACACACACACACACACACACACACACACACACACACACACACACACACACACACACACACATACTTCCAGAGAGAGACTTATATAGATATTAGAATACGTACAGAGAGAGAGAGAGAGAGAGAGAGAGAGAGAGAGAGAGAGAGAGAGAGAGAAGAGAGAGAGAAAGAAACAACAAACACACACACACACACACACACACACACACACACACACACACACACACACACACACACACACACACACACACACACACACATTATTAGGTTAAGTTAGGTTACGTTAAAATTAGGTTGAATCAAGACAAATTAGGTTAAATAAGATTAGGTTGAATAACATCACACACACACACACACACACACACACACACACACACACACACACACACACACACATCCTTACCCTGATGTACATGGACCCTAACAGAGGCCGGGTGAGATCCTGCGGGGACACAAGAGTACATCCCAGAATCCTTCGCTGCCACGCCGGACACGAGGAGGCGGGCAGCTGTTTCCCCTCGTTGGTGGTCGATCTGAGGGGAAAGGCAACGGGGAGGGGTAGAGGAGGGGAATCAAGGGGATATTGAGCTGCAGTACTTAGAAGTGGGTTAGTTTAGAGAGTATTGTATTTAGAGGGGAAATAGTTAAGGAGTGAGGGGAAAGTGAGGGGAAATTGTTAAAGGATGAAGGGATTTTGAAGTGTGGAAGTGAATGAGTGTAGTTATTTTTTCAAGTATCGAGGAGGAAGATAGATATGTCCGAGGGGAAAGATAAGTGAGGGGAAAGATCAGTGAGGGGAAAGGTGAGATGACTGAATGTTTTTTTTTATTATAGACTTTTGAAATGTAAAATGGACAAGTGTAGCCATTTTCGAATATCCAAGATGAAGATATGCTCGAGGGGAAAACTCAGTGAGGGGAAACTGAGGGGAAAGAAGGGTAAAAGTGAAATGACTGAACTTTTTTTAGATACAGATGTGTAATAAAGAGGAATATATCTGAGGGGAAATTGGGAGATAGGTGAGGGGAAATAGGCAGATAATTAAGAGGAAAATGAGGGGAAACGTGAGAGGAGGGAGCACCGTGTTATTGAAATAGGCGAGTGTGTAGATTAGCAATGTAAAAAAAGGACAGTAAGGGGAAATAGCGCGTAAATGAGGGGAAAGGTCAGAGAAAAGTAAATATAAAGAAAATTTTAGCTTTGAAAAGAAAATATTGTTGAAATGTAAAGAAAAAGAAAAAAAGGAAAAATTTGAGGGGAAAATCAGCAAGTGGTGAGGGGACAATGAGGGGAATAAGATGTAAGAAGGTACTGAAATGTAGAATATAGTGAATGCGTGTAACAAATGGGCAAAAGGATAACATGAGGGGAAAGGAGCATATAAGTGAGGGAAACAGAGAGAGAAAGAGAGATGAAAGGAGAATGAGGGGAAGAAAAAGGATGAGGAATGAAGGAGTGCATATATTTGGAATGTGGACAAGGATAATATGATTTGAGGGGAAATGGACGGACAGGTGAGGGGAAAAGTGAAGAGATAGTGAGAGTGAGGGGAAGATTGATATATCATAGAATTGGGACTGCAAAGGTGTCAGTCACTGTAGATAAAGTGGTATGGATTTGAGGGGAAGTGGACAGGTAGAGAGTGAGGGGAAACTGAGGGGAAAATGAGGAGTGAGGGGAAAACATGAATACGCAACAAAAAGCAATTAGGTGGAAAGGATGGAAAGAAATATAAGAAAAATATACATGAGGGGAAATGTGAGGGGAAAAATTACGAGGTGAGGGGAAAAAGGGGAAATAAAAAGACAGAAATGCGATGGAATTGATCAGTATAGTTAGCAGAAATGTGAAAAGCGTTGAAAGGGTAATAAAGATGAGGGGAAAAGGAGGGGAAAATAATGAACAGAGGGGAAAGAGGAGGAGGTAGAGGGAAGAGGGGAGAGAGAGGGAGAGATGAAGAGGAAGGAATGTAGAAGAATTGAAAAGTGTAAGGGGAAAGTGGAATTAAAAGAGAAGAAGAAGGAGGAGGAGGAGGAGGAGAAGAAAGATAAAGAGGAAGAGGAGGAGGAGGAGGAGGAGAAAGAGGGGAGATGAAGATGAGATAGAAGAAAGGAGAAAATAATAAGGAAATGAAAGAGGGAACAAGGAAACGAAGAGGAAACATGGGCAAAAAGAAGATAAGAGGAAATTAAAGGAAAGAAAGAAGGAAGGAAGGAGAAAATGAAAAGAAAAGAAAAGAAGAAAAAAAGAAAATAGGAGAGAAAGAGTGAAAGAAATGAAGGAGAGAAAGAGAAAAAGGAAAAGAAAACTGGAGGAGGAGAGGAAAGTGGAGAGAAGGAATTAATAAAGGAGGAAATGGAGAAAGCATGGAAGGAAATTGAGAAAAAGAGAAAAAAGGAAGGAAGGAAGGAAATTGAAGGAAAGAAGGAAAGAAGAAGGCAAAAAAACATAAATATTTTTCATTCGTCCATTAAATGTTGTAGCCATGTCTTCAAAGGAGGAGGAGGAGGAGGAGGAGGAGGAGGAGGAGGAGGAGGAGGAGGAGGAGGAGGAGGAGGAGGAGGAGGAGGAGAAGGAGGAGGAGAAGGAGGACTCAAGCACTTTTAGGCAGTTACTGAAACCACCTTCGTCATCCACTTTTCCTCCTCCTCCTCCTCCTCCTCCTCCTCCTCCTCTTCCTCTTCCTATATCCTCTTTTCCTTCTCTACCTCTCCTCCTCTTCCTCATCCTCCTCCTCTTCCAGTCCCGTCCATCGATCCACCTATCCTCTCTCTCTCTCTCTCTCTCTCTCTCTCTCTCTCTCTCTCTCTCTCTCTCTCTCTCTCTCTCTCTCTCTCTCTCTCTCTCTCTCTTGGACAACCACTGCTCGCTCTATTCGAGAGAGAAATTTACAACCTCTCTCGTTCTCTCTCTCTCTCTCTCTCTCTCTCTCTCTCTCTCTCTCTCTCTCTCTCTCTCTCTCTGAGCTGGAAATAAAGAAGGGAAGGAAGGAAGGAAGGAAGGGAAAGAAGGAAGGAAGGAATGAAGGAAGGAAAGAAGGAAGAAAGGAAGAAAGGAAGGAAAGAAGGAAAGAATGAAGAAAGGAAGGAAGGAAGAAAGGAAGGAAGGAAGGAAGGAAGAAAGGAAGGAAGAAAGGAAGGAAAGAAGGAATGAAAGAAGGAAAGAAGGAAAGAAGGAATGAATGAAGGAAGGAAGGAAGGAAAGAAGATGTCAAACTATTTTATTTTCCTTTTCAGTTCCTCATTCAAGCAACAGATAGCGTTGTGTTTCTCCTACAGTGTCTCGTCTTCCCCTTCCTGTTATTGACACACCTGATTCTCTCTCTCTCTCTCTCTCTCTCTCTCTCTCTCTCTCTCTCTCTCTCTCTCTCTCTCTCTCTCTCATGTGCAACACGTTCTGCTAATTAACGTGGGGTTCACCTGTGCAATTGTGTTACGACAGGTGTGTTGGGGAGGGAGACAAAACAGAGAGAGAGAGAGAGAGAGAGAGAGAGAGAGAGAGAGAGAGAGAGAGAGAGTGCAGTAACAACTCACAACTCAACCGCACTCTCAACACACGTCACACGAACAGAGAGAGAGAGAGAGAGAGAGAGAGAGAGAGAGAGAGAGAGAGAGAGAGAGTGAGAGAAAGGATCTGATTCCAATGCTCAACTCTGTAGGGGAATTAGAAAATGTTTGGCAGGGGACCTTTTGACAGGGGGAGAGAAAGTATAGGGGTTCATAAGAGATGGCTGAGAGAGAAAGGAATAAACAAAGAGAGAAAAGAAAGAAAGAAAGAAAGAGGAAAGAAAGATGGAAGGAAAGAGAGATAGAAGATAGATGATGAAGGAAAGGGTGAAAGGAAGACAGATTGAAGAAAAGAAAGAAAGGAAAAGAGAATGATGGAAGGAAAGAGAGATAGAAAATAGAAGATGTTAAAGGATGAAAGAAAGAAAGAAAGAAAGAAAGGGTAGAAGAAAGAGAAAGTTGGAAAAAAAGAGAGATAGAAGATAGGTGACAGAAAGAGTGGAAGAAAGAAAGAAAGATAGAAGGAAAAAATAGAAACAAGAAAGAAAGGAAAGAAAAGAAAAGTGAAAAGAAAGAGATAAAAGATAGAAGATGGAAGCAAGAAAGAATGAAAAAAGAATGAAGAAAAGGAAAGAAAGATAGGAAGGAAAGCAAGAAGGAAAATGATTGAAGAAAGAAATGAAGAAAGAAATGAGGAAAGGAAGAGAAAGAAGAAAAGAGGAGGAAGAGAAAGAATAAGTAGAGAAAGAGGAGAAGAAAGAAAAGATGAGAAAAAAGAAGAGAAGAAGGAGAAAGAGAAAGAAGAAAAGGATGAGAAAGAGAAAGAAACAAAGGGAATGAGAAAGAGAAAGAAGAAGAAAAGAAAAGAAAAGGAGGAGAAGAAGAAAGAGAAACAAAAAACGAAGAAGAGGAGAAAGAAGAAAAAGAGGACAAAGAAAAGTAAAAAGAGAAGAAGAAGAAGAAAAAGAAGAGAAGATGGAAGAAAGACAAGAAGAAGAGACCTAAACGCCCTCCCTGTACCACGCCGTACCATGAGAAGAAAAGGAGAAGGAGAAAGAGAAAGAAAAAGAGGAGAAAAAAAAGGACAAAGAGAAAGAAAAAGAAGAAGAAGAAGAAGAAGAAGGAGGAGGAGGAGGAGAAAAGGATGAGAAGGAGAAAGAAGACGAGGAGAAGGAGAAAGAGAAACAAAAAGAGAAGGAGAAAAAATTAAGAAGAGGAAAAAGAAGATAAAAAGAAGAAGAAAAGGATGAGAAGGAGAAAGAAGACGAGGAGGAGAAAGAGAAACAAAAAGAGAAGGAGAAAAAATGAAGAAGAAGAGGAAAAAGAAAATAGAAAGAAGAAGAGAAGGTGAAGAAAGACAAGAACAAGAAGAGACCCACAGACCCTCCCTGCACCACGCCGTACCTTGAGTTTGATGCCGCCCCTGTGAGAGTTGTAGTCCATCATGGCGGTGTCGTGGTACCAGTACACCAGTGTGGAGGGGCCGTAGGTGGACACGACCACGCAGGTGAGGGCCAGCGTGGACCCCTCCTCGATGTACAGCTCCGGGGGGCCCTCGATCCTCACGCGGAGGTGCCCTGGTGGTGGTGGTAGTGGTGGTGGTGGGGAGAGGTATAGAAATAAGGAAATGCATATTGATAACTGATACTGGTGGTGGTGGTGGTGGTGGTGGTGGGGGGGAAGAGATATACAACGAAAAACACATCGATAAATGAGAGACGGGTGGTGGTGGTGGTAGTGGTTTTGGTGGTCAAAAGAGAGGTATAGAAATAACGATATATTAATAAATGGTGATGGCAGTGTGGTGGTGGTGGTGGTGGTGGTGATGATGAGGAGAGGTATACAAGTAACAGAAAGCATATTAGTAACAGGTGGTGGTGGTGGTGGTGGTGGTGGTGGTGGTAGTGGTGGTGATGAGGAGAGGTATACAAATAGCAGAGAGTATATTAGTAACTGGTGGTGGTGGTGGTGATAGAGGAAAAAGGTATAAGATAACGAAAACCATACTAATAACTGGTGGTGGTGGTGGTGGTGATGGTGGTGCTGAACAGAAAGCCTTTTTTTTTTTTTTACATATGAGGGAAAATTGTGATAAAAAAGGCCCACTGAGGTGCCAGTCCCCAAACAAGTTGATGTAGTTAGAAGGGGACCCCAAGGATGGTATAGGAGCCACAATTTTTTTTTTTTTTCTTATTTCTAGTAATTGAGAAATACATGGTGGTGGTGGTGGTGGTAGTGGTGGTGATGGTGGTGGCGGTGAAAAGAGAAGTATGCAAATAACAAAATGAACATATATTAATAACTGATAAATATATGTTAATTTAAAGACCCTTCACTCCATTCAGAAGACTGTAGTTCAAGTTACACGGTTTCTGAGTGTTCTTTTATAGTTCTAGTGAAAGATTAACTAAATTTCTGCATTATTGACCTTTTTAGTACTAGGATGTTTTTCTTCCATGAGTTTTCTGTGTGATTAGACGATTTTATTGACATTAGGAAGGGTCTATTGTGGTCAGATGATTAATGACCACAATCTTTACCCTTTTTAATCTTCCACATAAGTTTATGAAGTTGTATAAAATCAGGAAGAGGAAAACGCGTCACGGTACTGAAGGGGTTAAAGGAGAAACACGCTTGAGAACCTGCTATTGGCTGTGGC
>NC_059264.1:5936582-5939082 GCF_017591435.1 Portunus trituberculatus | reverse complement strand
GAGAAACTGGGAAAATTTTAAGGTTATTATTTGTAAGTTAGAAAAAAAAGTATGTAAATTAAATAAGAAAGTAAGAAAATATTTTGTAAATTCAGAAGAAACTGGAAAATTTACAAAATATTCGTATCTTAAAGGGAAACTGTGAGATTTAGGCAAAATATTCGTAAACTGTGAAATTCAGGAAAAATTTCGTAAACTGAGGAAAAAACGTTTGTAAATTAAGAAGGAAACTAAGAAAATCCGAGAAAGAGTTCGTAAATTAAAGAGAAACTAGAAAATTTAGACAAAATATTCGTAAAATAAGAAACTAAACTAAAAAAAAAAAAAATATTCGTAAAATTCAACAGGAAAACATGAAAATTGTGATAAAAATGAGGAGCAACTGTAAATAAATAAAAACAAAAATCACATATGTTAATTGAATAAAAACTGTAAAACTAAAAACAGTCATAATTTGAGGAGAAAGCATGAAAAATAGAGTTAAAAAAAATCGTAAAAAATGAAGAAAAACTGTTTAAATTGGATTGTTGTTATTTCATAAACTCAGAAGGAAATATTGTAAACCTTAAGAAATATTTATAAGAGATGCGTGAACTGAGAAATGAGATCGTAAAGTAGGTGATGTGAAAATGAGAGAGATGAGAGAATGAGGAAGGAGAGAGGAATGAACTGTAGATATTGAGAAAGGGAAAATGCAAGAGAGAGAGAGAGAGAGAGAGAGAGAGAGAGGGAGGACAGACTAGGAATAAAAAGGTGAGGAACACAAAGGAAATAGAAAGTTAGAGATGGACATTGAAAGTAAAAGGAAAGCGGAGAGAAAAGGGTTTGTAAAGGATAGAGAAAGTTAGGTAAAATGAGAGAGAGAGAGAGAGAGAGAGAGAGAGAGAAATGACACACAGGCTTCCAACACTTCCTCCCTCTCACTTACCGTCTCTGGTTGACGCTGTGTTGTTGGCCACGAATGTTTTGCTCTTGGTCACCTTCATGGCTGGCTTAGCTTCTGTGACTGGGTGAAGGTAGTCAAAGTTAGGTTAGGTTAGGGTAAATCACGTTAGGTTGGGTTAGGTTAGGTTTGGTTAAGTTAGATAAGGTTAGTTTAAGAGATTAGGTTAGGTTAGGTTAGCTTAGGTTTGGTTTGGTTAGATAAGGTTAAATTATCAGGTTCTTTTTTTTTTTTATTTGTAAGAGGGGAAAACCAGCCAAGGGCAACAAAAAGGCCCATTTAGATACCAGTCCCCGAAAAAAGTTCAAGAGTTAGCCAAAAAATAAGAGGAAAGATGTTTTGAATCTTCCCTTCCGCTTTAAATGAGTTTGTGTCATGGGAAGGTGGAAATACAGAAGCAGGCAGGGAGTTCCAGAGTGTGTCCGAGAAGCGGGTGAATGATTGAGAGTACTGGTTAACTCTTGCAACTTTAGGTGAGGGAAGTTAAGTTGGGTTAGGTAAGGTTAGGTTAGGTTAGGTTAGGTTAGTTAAGTTATATTAAATTAGGTAAAGTTAAGATAAGATTAGGTTAGGTTGAGTTACTTCAGTGAGATCATTTCGAGGTTAGGTGAAGGTGAGTTTTGTTAAGTTAGGTTAGGTTACGCTAGATAAGATTACGTTAAGTCGAGTTAGTTGATGTTAGCTTAGGGTCAGTGAGGTCACGTTGTGGGCAGGTGAGGTTAAGTTAGATTAGGTGAGGTTAAGTGAAGTGGTAATAGGTTCAGGTATGCCAAGCTAAGATTAGGTTAGATCAGGTGAAATTTAAGTTGGATCTAATTAGGAAAACATCAGGTTATATTGGCTGAGAGGTAAGGTTAAAGGTAGGTCAGCTTACATTAGGTCACATAAGCTTAGATCATATTTTTTTATGTAGAGAGAGAGAGAGAGAGAGAGAGAGAGAGAGAGAGTCCAACCATCATTGAACCTAAGCCAACATGAAGTAACTCAACCTAACCTAATTTTATCTTAACTTAACCTAATTTAACACAAACAATTAAAAAAAGAAAATATTAAAAAGAAAAAGGCCAACTTGAGTGCTGGCTCTCTAACAAGGAGGAAAAACGTCAGCCAGAATTAGGGAGCAAATGCCTCGATACCTCCCTCAGGTCAGACTAAGAAAGATTAGGTAAAAAAACTAGCGTACGTTAGAAAAGGTTAGAATTCATTAGATAGAGATAGAATAGTCCAATACGTGGTTAGGTTAGGAAAAGGTTACAATACACTAGATAAAGTTAGAAAAGGTCAATATAAGGTTAGGATACGTTAGGTTAAATTCACTCAGGTTACGTTTGATAAAGTTAACATCTCTCCTCTCTCTCTCTCTCTCTCTCTCTCTCTCTCTCTCTCTCTCTCTCTCTCTCTCATTCAGTAACTATTATGAACACCGAATATTTGTCCTTACTTCAATCCGAGTGATGTCTTTTTTGATAAGATTACCAAAAGATAAGAATGAATAAGATTAAGTAAGTGTTCCATGTCATGTTGCTTAAGGTCAGGTAGGAGTTATGAATTATTGGG
>NC_059264.1:5921582-5931582 GCF_017591435.1 Portunus trituberculatus | reverse complement strand
CTGCTTTGCTGTCCTGTCTCTACCACTGGTAATTAGTAGATAGTCTCCACAAACAGCCTAGTAAGGACCTAAGGGTCTGTTGCTGTTTGTCTTCCTTTGTATTCCTTTGTATTCCTTTGTATCTCCATAGACCCTCCCTAATGAAGGGTCCAATCGTACATAAATCTCAAGGTTAAGAAACATTATAGTTACACTTATAGAGATTTTTAAGTGTTTTCAGCCCAGTAGTACTTAAACATGAAAGCTAAAGTTATACAGATTTTTAAGTACGTATTTTTATCATCCCAGTGATACGTAAACACTGTAGTTAAATTTGTACAGATTTTTAAGTATGTATTGATCATTCCAGTAATACTTAAACAATGTTATTACTGTTACAAAGATATTTAAGTGTGTATTCATCATCCCACCAATACTTGAACACTATGTTCAAATCATGGTATATATTTATGTGTATTTTCATCATCCCAGTAATCAATCAATCAATCAGTCAGTCAATCAATCAATCAGTCAGTCAGTCAGTCAGTCAGTCAGTCAGTCAGTCAGTCAAACAATCAATCAGTCAATCATATCCTGTGGCACCCTCGGGAATGCACAGGGCCTCAATGCACTCCAGCAAAACTTAAGTAATATAAAGTTACAGAGATCTTAACCCCTTGAGCACCATGACGCGTTTCCATATTCATTCTGGTGACTATTTGGTGACTTTATACAGCTTCAGAAACTTATGTGTGGATCAAAATAGTGAAGAATGTGGCCGTTAATCTTCTGACCTCCATAAACCCCTCATAATGACAATAAAATGATCTAATCGTACACAAATCTTAAGGTAAAAAATATGTCCCAGTATTGAGAGAGTTACGGGTGTTTTCATCTTGTTAATACTTCACTAACACCACATCATCAAGAAAGACACCCATGAGAACCGAGCAAAGCATCTCGGTCGTCTTTGAACAACAGAAAACAGGAGAACAAAGGGTTTCATAATACTGATCCTGTCTCGTCTCCACGGATTTCCTCCATCCTTGAAAACCTGTGGAGAAACATATTTTCCATCATTAATATCTCCTTCCCAGGGGCTCCGGAGGCGGGTTGGCACAAGCTGGAGGACGAGCAAACCTTCACCTCAATTCCCAAGCCTGGAAGTGACCTTGAGTGGAGAAGCAAAGACAGTAATAATAGATGATGCTAGAAACTGATTGACTCACTGGCTGGCTGACTGGCTGGCTGGCTGGCTGACTGGTTGGTTGGCTGGCATCTTTTCAAATACAAGGTGAGTGTGTGTGTGTGTGTGTGTGTGTGTGTGTGTGTGTGTGTGTGTGTGTGTGTGTGTGTGTGTGTGTGTGTGTGTGTGTGTGTTATCTTAGAATTAACTGCTTCCTGTGAGTGATTTTGTATTATTCTTTGACAGATAGACATGAGAAAATGCAAAGGATATAATGGTTTTGTGTTCTGTGAGAGAGAGAGAGAGAGAGAGAGAGATGTGGGCGTTTGTGCAAATGAATAACCACTGAATCTCTCTCTCTCTCTCTCTCTCTCTCTCTCTCTCTCTCTCTCTCTCTCTCTCTCTCTCTCTCTCTCTCTCTCTCTCTCTCTCTCTCTCTCTTTGTGTGTCACTTTGAAACTCAGAGAGAGAGAGAGAGAGAGAGAGAGAGAGAGAGATGGCGTTTCAAATTCTTAACAACAAAGATTTTCATAACGACCTCAATTCTTTTATCTGTTGTCTATCTTTGTGAGGAAGAGGAGGAGGAGGAGGAGGAGGAGGAGGAGGAGGAGGAGGAGGAGGAGGAGGAGGAGGAGGGAGACAAAAACGTAATATGAGGAGAAAATTATAGGACACGAATAAGAGGAAGGAGAAGAAAGGAGGAGGAGGAGGAGGAGGAGGAGGAGGAGGAGGAGGAGGAGGAGGAGAATGAGAAGGATGAAAGAACACGTAAAATAACAAAGAAAACTAATAAAACGAAGGTAGAGATGAATAGATTGATAAATATTACTATGACAATATATGAGAATAAGAAATATATTACTTTTATTATTATCATTATTATTATTATTATTATTATTATTATTATTATTATTATTGTTATTATTATTATTATCATTATTTGCTGACCATTCAAAACAAAGCACACCTCTCCTCCATTTTAATTAATAGCCTCTCTCTCTCTCTCTCTCTCTCTCTCTCTCTCTCTCTCTCTCTCTCTCTCTCTCTCTCTCTCTTTCAAAGTGACTCTCTTCAGTTGTTATTCATTTGCACAAACTAGCCTAATGACCATACCACCACCATAACAAAAACAGAAAATCAAAACAAAAAAGCAAATTAATTACTCTAACAGCCTCGTCAACAGACTTATAAGAGGCCTACCTAAGCCTATTCAAACTTTCATAAGCCTACGGGGGACACCTACCTAAAGGCTGGAGTAGAGGGGAGTGGGAAGAGAGGGAAGTGAGAGAGGGACATGATAAGACTATAAGAAGGGACCATTTTGGGACATTTCTCCTTAACCTGGCTAAGATTTTATCATTTTAAAAGGTTTTGGTTGAAGTTCATTGGTTTTTAAATGCATTTGTGATGGTTCTTGTGGCAGATTGACGCGATTTTTGTATTATTAACAGTGGAACCATGCGTGCTTTTGGGGTCCGAGGGGTCTCCAAGCGTACGGGTTCGAATCCTGTCCACGGTCCGAGTGTAGGTTGGGCTTCCTCACTCGGGGCAACGGTTTCCTAGCGGGTGGGCTTTGAGATAGGAAGGTACCACAAAAAATATCCCCTTTAGCCCATACATTCCCGTGAAATGCCCATATGGTGTAAATAAAAAAAATAATAAAAAAAAGGAGAAGCACTTTTGAGATTCCGCCCTTTAAGTGGTGGTGTCGTGGTGATGTGACGCATTTTTATACGATTCTAGTGACAGATTAATAACTTTCTTTTATATAATTCAAAGAAGTAAGAGTCTTTTCAACCTTCAATCGTTCGTACTTCCTCCCATTTCTTCACCTTCTATCTTTATTTTGCTTTATCTAGACCAGGGGTTCTCAACCTGGGGTACGCGTACCCCCAGGGGTACGTGAGAGGAATTTTTGGGGTACGTGGCGGGTTTCTCAAAATGCTTCAGTTTTAAATAGCAGCAAATTCGTTTGTAGTATACAATGTGTCCTTCACTAGAACCAGGACACGTTAACAACGTTAACAAGGAAACTCTTGGAGTTATATCACTTGAGAGGAAGCTCTCTTGGATTACAGTTGCCACACAACCTTGCAAACCTATAATATTTGCTCCGATTTCTTATTTTATATGTTATTCACACACACAGTGACTTATTTATCACTGTTACTAGTTACAAGTTGCAACTAGCTGCAAGCAACACTAGTTCACTGCCATAATGATCGAAAATTGTCTGATATAGTTCCTTTTTGGTAAATGCATTGCATGTTAGTCACATATAGTGTCTCCCTGTGAGGTACCAGTTCCTATCGACACTACCTCATAGAAACATACTAATATTAATTAAAAATTGTGTCTGCTCCACATATATAACACAATTTAAACTTAATAAACTAAGTCAATAAACCATGCATTTATTGTTACCCTTCCTGACGCTGCATTGTGGGTAAGGGTACGTGATCAATACTGAAAGACTTCGAGGGTACATCACATTAAAAGGTTGAGAAGAAGAAGAATTAACCTGTGCAGAAGCGAGGTGAAATGTGTGTTAAGGTTCCGTGCTGTCTTAAGTCTCTAGAAATGAAAGATCTTGGTACACCAGACAATTATGTTTTGCTCTATATTATGATGTCAGTCGTATAAACTCAAGTAACTATAAAGAAATACCATGGTAGAATAAGAACAGAAAAATACTGGTAGGAGTAAAACCCTGGCAAATCAATAGATACATCGTAATACAGTGTTTAGAGACGATTACTCTGTACCGCGAGACGATACTGACTCTCTCCTGCGAACACTGAAATTGTGACAGTTTGGGTCCTCTCCTATTGATATTAATCAAAGTATTGCGATTTATTCACAATAGTAATATATTACACTCCGACGGAACACGGGCCTAATGTGTTTGAGATGTGGCATTTTGTTATAGTACATTTCGCTCTATATAGCGACTGTTTAGGACTAAAAAACTGTAGCTTCAGGTAGATATTCAATAATGTTATCTATCGATTTTCAGTCTTAAAGTAGGGAAAATTACGAATATTGATGCATTTCTTTTATAGTCCTCCTTGCTTCTCGAAAAGGTGCACGAATTTAGAAAAGGTTGAAGAACACTAAACTGTACCCTGAAAAAAATACAGTAAAAGAGATAAGATAAAATGACCAACATCTCTATTATTACGGAGGCTAATAATAATACCAAGACTAATTAAGTAATTCAGAGATAACGAAACGAACGACGATCACGAGAGCTTCCACGATAACAGTGTGTACGATAAGATTTGATTCCAGATTCCTCGATAGCGCTCCGAGTTTCCAAGATAACAATGGCATTCCAGTTTCCTCGATAGCGATGCAAGTTTCCAAAATGACGATGCCTTTCCATGATAAAGATGCCCTTCCAGTTTCCAAGATAATAATGCGAGTTTCCACGATCAAGATGCAATTCCAGTTTCCACGGGAACGATGCGGGTTTCCACGATGTCGATGCGGTTCCAGTCCTCACGATGCGATTTCAAGACACAATATTGAAGTCCACTTGCCTACACAGGTACTGGGACGAACCCTTTCACCCCGTAAGGATCCACCCAACACCCTTGAGTGCGAGTAAAGTGACGCTGCCACCTTCCTGCGCTGCAATTGAAGTCCACTTGCCTACACAGGTACTGGGATGAACCCTTTCACCCCGTAAGGGTCCACCCACACCCTTAGGTGCGAGGAGAGTGGCGCTGCCACCTCACTGCGACGCAATTGAAGTTCACTTGCCTACACAGGTACTGGGGCGAACCCTTTCACCCCGTAAGAGTTCACCCCAGACCCGTGAGTGCGAGGAGAGTGACGCTGCCACCTTACTGCGCCTCACACGGGTAGCCATGAGCATAACCCGCCACACTCCACTCCCCAAACACTGTCAGTGAGTCCTTTTCACCCCGTAAAGGACCACTGGTACGGTCAGTGCCTGGCTCATGGCGCACAGCGTGCCCTCGTTCATGGCGAGTTGTTCAGCCCGATGTCATTATAAGCAGAGGTCCTGTACACACCACTCACCACCAGACTCTATGCAAGGAGCCCTTATCACCCCTTAAAGGCCCCTCACGGCATCATCTGATGGACGGTAGACACGGCACCCTGCTTAAGGCGACGCCTTGCCTAGTATGAGGCGCTGCAAGTTGACAACAATCAGTGAGCTTGAAGCCGCGAAGGAAAATGAGTCCACGCTAACAATGGGATTCCACGACAGGTTGCGATTCCAGTGTCCACGGTACAGATGTGTTTGTTGAGGATAACGATCCGTTTATCGAGGCTAACGGTGCGGCGATGGCGATGGCGAAACGATCCAAAGTATTATTACCTACACAGGTACTGGGACGAAACTTTTTACCCAGAAAGGGTCAACCCCAGTCCCGTGGTTATGAGAGCAGTGACGATGCAACCTTGCAATGCCTCACACAGGTCGCCATGAGCAATGACCCGCCACACACCACTCCCCAAACGCTGTCATGAAGTGAGTCCTTTTTACCTAACCTAACCTAACCTAACCTAATCTAACCTAACCTAACCTAACCTAACCTAACGTAAAGGACCACTGGTACTGTCAGTGCCTGGCTCATGGCGCACAGCGTGCCCTCGTTCATGGCGAGTTGTTCAGCCCGGTGTCATTATAAGCAGAGGTCCCGTACACACCACTCACCATCATATTCTATGCAAGGAGCCCTTATCACCCCTTTAGGGCCCCTCACGGTACCATCCGGTGAGTGGTAGACATTGATCTCTTGCTTATGGCGACCCTTGCCTAGTGTGATGCGCTGCAAGTGGACGACTAGTAGTGAAGCTTGAGGCCACCAAGGAAAAGCAGGACCTGCAGCCAGTTCCTGCCTTGGGCCCCAGGCCGGACCCGACGGCCACCTCCTTCCCCCGTGCGGCGCCCAAGGCCGTCACGGCCCTCAAACATCTTTAGGCCGAAAGTTCTCAATCGTCGTTTTAATTTTGATTCGAATATAAAATCGTCGATGGTAAATGAAAAATAGCTTTGGTGTGAAAGTGTGCAAGAGTTAGCTGATTAATGAAACAAGGTGAGGCAGCTTTGCTCCGGAGTATTTAGTGTACTTTGCATGTTGCTGCCTTGAATGTGTACGTGTTTGTAGGTAACTGGATAGAAACAGTAGACCAATGGTAGTTGTGTAGCTATTGGGGAACTTTTGAAAATTAGTTAAGCTTCTGGATAGAGTGGATGAGTGCACACAGGTTTGCGTGTCTTATACATAAACTGCCACTTGTAAACATAAATTTTTCTATTTCATGCTCTTAGAAAAAAGCAAACTTAGTTTTCTTTATTTCCCTGATCACAATGACGTGTAAATATCAATGTTTCAATCATAAGGAAACACTAGGAGAGGACCCAAACTCCCGTTGAAGTTGCCAGATTCAACAGATATCGTAATATTTCACAGAAAAGATGGTCAACTGCATATCGTATATTTTTGGATATTCTTTTGTCACATAAGGAGATATCAAGATAGGTAAAGTATTTCTAAACATGTATCTACGACAAAAACGCTATAATAGTAGAGTTAGGTTATAACTATGCATTGTGTTTTTTTATATACCATCTTGCTCTATTCCTGGGACAAAGATTACTTCTTCCTCAATTGATAGCTCGAAGTTAGTATGATATTTTCTTTCCTTCTAGGTTAGTAAGTAGACTACAAGACACCATGAACCTATGAAGCCCCGTAAATGAGATTATTTTCATAACTTAGAAATCAAAGTCTGATAATGAGATTGTCTATTGCCAACCAAACCGTTCTGCATAGACGTCTTCAGCGTCATAGAGACCTAATGATGTTAGCTCATGGACAGTGGCCATCCTGACAGCGCGAAACCACAGGGGGTTCATAAGAAGATTTCCAGGGGTACTTAGATGGCTGATCTAATAAAATCCTTTGCAGTGCCATTGCATATTGAGTTCCATGTTCCATGTGACAATACTGGGGGTACTGGTAGATGGTCTTATAACTCAGGGGGTTCTTAACGATAAAAAGGTTGAGAACCCCTGATCTAGACCATCTCCTCTTGTTATGCCCGTGTTCTCTCTCTTGGGAAATATGCTGATAATTCCTATGGCCTCTGAAATCAGTCTTGGTGAAGTGACGCGAGTTTTCAAGGGTGTCTTTTTGATGCTTCTAGTGACAGATTGACATGATTTCTATATTATTAACAGGAGAAACACTTTTGAGATTCCATCCTTTTATGTTAATATAGTCGTGAAGTGATATTTTTACATTTTTTTTTTTACCGTTCTAGTGACAGATTAACATTTCTATATAATCAAAAAAAAAAGTCTTGAGAACTATGCTTATATTTCCTATGACCTTCAAGAATAGTCGTGGTGAAGTGGCACTGGTTTTTAAAGATGTTTTATATAGTTTTAGTGACAGAATAACATGATATCTATAATATTAATTGGGGAAGCATTTATTTATTTATTTATTTTTTTTTATTTATTTTTTTTTTTTTTTTTTGAGGTTCAGCCCTTTAGAGTTAATATAGTCATGGTGAAGTGACATGAGTTCTCAATGACGTTTTATATAGTTTTTAGTGACAGAATAACATGATTTTTGCATTATTAAAAGGAGTAACAGTCTTGAAATAATGTCTATGGCCTGTGAACCTAGTTGTGGTAAAGTGACACGGGTTTTCAAGGGTGTTTCTACGAATCTGTTGACTTATTAACCTGACTTTTACTTTCTTCATAGCAACATTTCTATACAATTAAAAGAAGTAAGATTCTTGAGAACCATGTTTATAATTCTTATGATCTTTGAAAATAGTTAGGTTGAAATTATACAAGTTTTAATTACCAGTTAAGCGCATGGGTTCGAATCCTGTCCACGGTCCGAGTGTAGGTTGGGCTTCCTCACTCGGGGCAACGGTTTCCTAGCGGGTGGGCTTTAAGATAGGAGGTATCCCGAAAAAGTATTCCCTTTAGCCCAGAAATTCCCGTGAAAAGCCCACATGGTATAAAAAAAAAAAAAATAAGACTACACCTTCAGTATAAGTAGCATAAAAACACTTACCTGGAACCGATCGTCCGCTGAATAGGTGTGGTGACCCGTGGTGAGAATATGAAGGTCACGACTCCTCAGCCACGTGACCTGCGAGGGGTAGTCAGGTCACGGTTAGTGTGGGAGAGAAAAAAAGAGAAGTGGTGATAAGAAAAATAGGAAAAATGATGATATGAAAGGGAGAAGTAAAATGAAAAGTGAAATTACGTAGAAGAGATGTAAAGAAAAAAAGGAATGAAGGAAAAAGTGAAAGAAAGGGGAAAAGAGAAGTGGTAGTGATGATGGGAGAAGAATAAGGGAAAGAATAGGGAATAGAGAAGTGGTGATAAGAGGAAGAGGAAGAATTGTGCTAAATGAAAGGGAGAATATATAAAGAAAGGGAAAATTATGAAAAAGAAAGGAAATGAAAGAAAATAAAAAGAAGAGGAAAGGGGAAAAGAGGAAGGATGAATAAAGGAAGGAATGGGGAATAGAGAAATGGTAGTAAAAGAAATAACAAAAATTATGATAAATGAAAGGAGAAATACTGTGAAAAGGAAAATTAATTAAATGAAAGAAAAAAAAAAGTAAAAAGAAAGAGGAAAAGAGGAAGGATAGTGATGGTAGAAGAACAAAGGAAAGAATGGGGAATAACGAAATAATAATAAAAGAAATAGGAAGAATAATGATAAAAAGGAATGAGAAATATAATGAAAAGGAAAATAAAAGGAAAGAAAAGGGAAAAGATAGGAAATGAATTAAAGGAAAGAACGAGGAATAAAGAAATGTTGATAAGAGAAATAGGAAGAATAATGATGAATGAAAGGGAGAAATATAATGGAAAAGGAAAATTAAATAAAGATGTAAAGAAAACAAAGGAAATGAAGAAAAATAAAAAATGAAGCTAAGATGAAAATAAAAAGGATAAGGAAGAGGAAGAATAGAAAAAAATGACTTGAAGAGAAAGAAATATAAGCGAAAAGAAAATAAAGGAAAGAATTTAAGGAAAAGAAAAGAGGCGAAGGAAATTAAAATGAGAGAGAGAGAGAGAGAGAGAGAGAGAGAGAGAGAGAGAGAGAGTGTGTTAAGAGGGAAAAAAAAAAAGGTTTGATAATGAAGAGAAAAAGAAAGAGAATAAAAAATGATTAGAAGAAAATATAAGATGAAAAATAAAAGAAAACACAAAAAAGAAACACTGGAGAGAGAGAGAGAGAGAGAGAGAGAGAGAGAGAGAGAGAGAGAGAGAGAATAAGAAAGCGGTGATGATTAAGAGGAGCAAAAAGAGTGAGAATAGAAGGAAGGACAAATAAAGAAGAAAGGAAAGAGAAAGAGAATGAGCGAAAACAAGATGAGATTGGAAGGAAGGAGGAGAAAAGAAAAGGTGAACTAAAGAACCAAGAATAAAGGAAAGGAAGAAAAGAAAATTAATAACGGAAGAATACAGAAAAAAAATCAGCAAAGGAGAGGAGACAAAGAAGAAGAAGAAGAAGAAGAAGAAGAAGAGGAGGAGGAGGAGGAGGAGGAGGAGGAGGAGATTGAATAGATGATGATTAAAAGGAATATGAGAAAAGAAAACAATAACAATCAATACCATGCTCTCTCTCTCTCTCTCTCTCTCTCTCTCTCTCTCTCTCTCTCTCTCTCTCTCTCTCTCACCATTACCCTCCCATTAAGTAAATTACAAGAGGTTTGCTACTTAAAGGACAAAGTTTCCTCTAAAAATTTTGGGGAAACTGCGAGATTTATGAGAATTATTGGTATTTTCCTGTCACCAATCTGTCTCCTCCTCCTC
>NC_059264.1:5911582-5916582 GCF_017591435.1 Portunus trituberculatus | reverse complement strand
TTTCTCCTTTTTTTCACTATTTGGAAATCTAAACCCTCTTTTTTCACGTAAATCAACTTCTTTCTTTTTTTTCACATGAGACAAGTTTATCTTTTCTTTCATTCATTCTTTCAATATTATCTTTATTTCTTTTAACGTCGCTCTGGATTCAAAACTTTTCCATTTATTTATTTTTTAATATAATTCAACACTACTTTCCTTAGCATACTAGAGGAATTAACATTTTTTTTATTTTTCCTTCTTTGTTTCATTATTTTCTTCTTTTTTCCTTTATTTCTTTTAACGCTCTGAATTCAAAACTTTTCCATTCATTTATTCATATTATATAATTTAACACTACTTTCATTAACATACTAGAGGAATTTACTTTTGTCTTTATTTTTCCTTCTTTTTTCCTTCTTTTTCCTTCCTTTTTCCCTTATTTCCTATAACGCCACTTAGAATTCAAAAGTTTTCCATTCATTTATTCATCTGGTATAACTCAACACTTTGCCATCATTAGCATACGAGAGAAAGTTTTTTTTTATTTCTCTTTTTTTTTCCTTTATTTGTCTTTAGCACCATTCTGATATCAAAACTTTTCCTCCATTTATTCATTTCATATAACTCAACACAACCATTAGCATATCAGAGGAATTTATTTATTTATTTGTTTTTCTTTCTTTCTTTCTTTCTTTCTTTCTATTAACACAACTCTGAAATCAAATCTTTCCAGTTACTTATTTCTATCACACATTTCAACATCATCATTAGCATATAAGAGGATTTTATTTTTCTTCTTTCTTTCTTTCTTTCTTTCTTTTTTTCTTTCTTTCTTTCTTTCTTTAACACAACTCTGAAATCAAATCCTTCCATTCACTTATTCGTATCACATAATTCAACATCTTTAACAGGTAGTAATTCCTTTTTCTTTCCTCTTCTTTTCTTTTTTTTCTTTCTTTTTCTTCGTCTCTGTTTTGAATCACTGTGAAATCAAAACTTTTCCCTCTCTTATTTGTATCAGCTAATCCAACACCTTTCTTTATCTTGATTAGCATATAAGAGAAAGTTGTATTTTTTCTTTTATATCTTTTTTTTTTCCTTTGTTTCTGTTTAATACTCTGAAATCAAATCTTTTCCTTCATTGATTCAGATATCACAATTCAAACTTTATATTCATCAGCCGTTCATTATACATCTTTCCATCCTTTTATCTTTTTTTTTTTCTCATTTTCTTTCTTCCTTTTTCTTTATTTCTGTTTAACACTCTGAAATCAAATCTTTTCCTTCATTTATTCGTATAGCAATCTAAACTCTCTACCTTCATTACCTGAGGATGATTCTTCTTTTCTTTCTTTTTTCTGTCTTGTTTTTCTTTTTCTTTTTCTTTGTTTCTGTTTAACACTGAAATCAAATCTTTTCCTTCATTTATTTGTATAGCAATCTAAACTCTTTACCTTCATTACCTTTTTCTTTCTTTTCTTTCTTTTTTCTGTCTTGTTTTTCTTTTTCTTTTTCTTTGTTTCTGTTTAACACTGAAATCAAATCTTTTCCTTCATTTATTTGTATAGCAATCTAAACTCTTTACCTTCATTACCTTTTCTTTCTTTTCTTTCTTTTTTCTGTCATGTTTTTCTTTTTCTTTTTCTTTATTTCTGTTTAACACCGCTCTGAAATCAAATCCTTCTCTCATTTATTCGTATAGCAATCTAAACTCTCTACCTTCATTACCTGAGGATGATTCTTTTCTTTCTTTTTTTTTGTCTTTTTTTTCTTCTTTTTCTTTTTTTCTGTTTAACACCGCTCTGAAATCAAATCCTTCTCTCATTTATTCGTATCTCAATTTAAACTCTTTACCTTCATTAGCTGGTGATAATTCTTCTTTTTCTGTCTGTCTTTTTTTTTTCTTTTTCTTCTTTCTTTATTTCTGTTTAACACCGCTGTGAAGTCAAATCCTTTCCTTCATTTATTCCCATCACATGATTCAAATCTCTTCATCTTCATTAGCTGAGGTGGTACTTCTTTTATTTTTCCTTCTGTCTTTCTTTTCCTTTCTTTCTCTTTCTTTCTCTTTAACACCGCTCTGAAACCAAATCTTTTCCCTCATTTATTCGTATCAAACAATTTAACCAACATCCTTATTTTCATTAATATGTGAAAGAAGTCTTTTTCTTTCTTTTCTTCCTTTCTTTCTTTCCTTTTCTGTTTAACACCGCTCTGAAGTCAAATTTCTTTCCTTCGTTTATTCGTATCACACACCGTAAGCCCTTTACCTTAAGCTGGCAATATTTCTTTTTCTTTCTCTTTTCTTTCTGTTTCTTTTTCCCTTATTTTTTTTCTTTATTTCTGTTTAACACGTCTCTGAAATCAAATTCCTTTCCTTTCTTTATTTGTATCACACACCTTAAACTCTTTACCTTAAGCTGGTAATAATTCTTTTTCTTTCTCATTTTCTTTCTTTCTTTTCCCTATTTTTTTCTTTATTTCTGTTTAACACTGCTATTTAATCAAATCTTTTTCCTTCGTTTATTTGTAGCATAGAATTCCAAACTCTTCATGTTCGTTAGATGAGGTGATGCTTTATTGTTTTTCTTTTTTCTTTTTTTTCATTTCTGTTTAACACTGCTCGGAAATCAAATGCCTTTCCAAACTCTTCATCTTCATTTTCTGAGTTCCTTTTTCCTGTCTTTCTTTTTCTTTCTTTCTCTTTCTTTATTTCTTTTTAACATCGCTCTGAACTCAAATCCTTTTCCTTCATTTATATTCTTATTACACAACTCAAACTCTTTACTTTCATTAACCGGAGATAATTCTTTTTCCTTTTCTTTCTATCTTTTTTATTTTCTTTCCTTTATTTCAATTTAACACCGCTGTGAAATCAAATCCCTTATTTAATCGCATAACGCCTCAACACCTTTTACCTTCATAAGCTGAGGTGAGAAGTTTATGCTAACAGAAAAAAAAAAAAGGAATTGGAATCTTTTGCTATAAGTTTATGAGCATTACGAGTATTAAGCGCCGGAAGTATTTTATTTATTTATTTTTTCCGGTGTTGTCTAAAGCTGCGAGAATGAAATCATATTAGTTTAACATTTTTATATCTGCATTTACTAACGGGTTTCGTGTAAAAATAATGGAATCTATTGTTTTTTTTCTCTCTCTCTTTTTTTTTTAAGTTTACGATTCGTTGTGTTGTCTTCTTTTTTTTTTCTCTTCCTTTTTTTAACGTTATTGTTTTATTCGTATAAGTTAAAGTTTCTCTGTTAATGATTTTGTATAAGGTGGAGAGTGAAGGAGAGAAAAAGAAGAAAAGAATCATAAAAAGAAGAAGAGTGAAGAAAGAAGGATGGATAAAAAATATTAAAAACTCTTAATATGTGAGCGAACCATGCCAATACATTGTCTATGTATTTGTATTTATTAAGCATTTTTCACTGTGTATGCCCCAATGCTTGTTTTAATCCCTTCAGTTCCATGACGTGTTTTCATTTTCATTCTGCTTGCAATTTAGCGATTTTATACAGCTTCAGAAACTTATGTGGGGATTAGAATAGTGAAGACTGGCCATTAACCCCTTCAGTTTTCATATTTATTCTGCTTATAATTTGGTGATTCTATACAGCTTCAGAAACTTGTATGGGAATTAGAATAGGGAAGACTCTGACCATTAACCCCATCAGTATCATAACACGTTTTCATATTCATTCTGCTTACAATTTGGTGATTCTATACAGCTTCAGAAACTTACTGGGAGGGATTAAGATATTGAAGACTGGCCATTAATACCTTCAGTACCATGACGTGTTTCTATATTCATTCTGCTTACAGTTTGGCGATTTTATACAGCTTCAGAAACTTATGTGAGGATTAGTATAGTGAAGACTCTGGGCATTAATCTTCTGACCTCCATAGCCTCTTCGTAATGTAAATAAAATCATCTCTTCGTACCCAAAACTCACGGTAAAAATGCGTCCCAGTACTGAAGGGGTTAAGGCGGCATATATATATGTTTCACTGTATTAACTGGCACACAAGCCCATTACCATCAGTAGCAGCCAACTTTCACGCACCAGCCTTCCTCTTTTGGTGTATTTTCTGTTACCTTATTCTCTCATTCAATATTCTTTCAGCCAGGGAATTTCAACATCAGTCAACAAAGCAACATACACCAACATTTTTCTTTTTCATCACCTTTAACATTTGTACTCTGCTATCTCTCTCTCTCTCTCTCTCTCTCTCTCTCTCTCTCTCTCTCTCTCTCTCTCTCTCTGGCAGTGAGTATAAGACAGTTTACAGGTGTTTTAAGACAGTTTACCAGCATTTTAAGACAGTTTAGAGATTTTTAAAGACATTTTTTTTTTCTTCCTCTACAAAAAGCAAGATTTAATACGATACATGTTTTTTATGACTCCTGATTCTACCATGAATGCTTTCTTATAGTCACGTGTGAGTCCTATCGAGTTTGATTAGGTTAGGTTAAGTTTGATCAGCTTAACCCCTTCAGTACCAAGACGTGTTTTCATATTTATTCTGCTTAATATTTAGCGATTTTATACAGCTTCAGAAACTTGTGTGGGGGATTAAAATAGTGAAGACTGTGGCCATTAATCTTCTGTCCTTTATAAAGCCTATCTTATGTAGTCCCGTCCATGGTCTGAGTGTAGGTTGGGCTTCCTCACTCAGGGCAACAGTTTCGTAGCGGGTGGGCTTTGAGATAGGAGGTACCCCAAAAGTACCCCCTTTAGCTCATAAATTCCCGTGAAAAGCACACATGGTATATAAAAAAATAAGAATAAGTGAATAAATAAAATAGTCTAATTATACCCAAAAAATCAAGGAAAATGCATCTCAGTACTGCAGAGGTCGTCACACTACTCAACTGTCCTCCTCTTGTATACTGAATATCCTCGGTCTGTCTTTTACTTCTCATCTTTTTTCTTTTTTTTAGCCTTCATAATCACTTTTAACAATTGATTTTCAGTATATAGTGTGAATCTAGACCTAAAGTGCCTTGCGTTGGC
>NC_059264.1:5904082-5906582 GCF_017591435.1 Portunus trituberculatus | reverse complement strand
CCTTATACTGTGGCAACGCTTTTATTGTTATTATTCCCTTTAATTGTGCTTTCTTTTTTTTTTCTCTAATGAAGGGAAAGAAAACGAGATTGCGGTCATTATCGTCTCTCTCTCTCTCTCTCTCTCTCTCTCTCTCTCTCTCTCTCTCTCTCTCTCTCTCTCTCTCTTCCATTTTCTTTCTTTTTCATTCCTTCAGCTTTTTATTCTGTATTTGATGTTTTGTTTAGTTTCGGTTGCAGTTTTTTTTTTTTTTTTTTTTTGATGGTGCAGTAAAAGAGAAAGAAGAGAGTTATTGACAATCTTGCATAGGTTAATGATTTTCACTTAATTTTTTTTTCGTTACGTATTCTATTTTTTTTCCTTTTCCTTTCCCATTATTAGTTTCATTCATATCTTTTATTGTTCTTCTTTTACAGTCAAAATCACTTCCAACAATCGACATGACCACGTGCAGGAACCATATCACAAAATATTCATGATTTTTACGTATTTTATTTTGTAGCGTATTTTTTCTTTTCCTTTTCCTTTAGAACTTTCATTTTTCACCTTTTATTTTTCTTCTTTTATAGTCAACATCACTTCCAAAAATCGATATGGCCACGTGCAGGAAACCCTATGTGAGTTTGCTAGCTATATCACAAAAGGTTGATTTTACGTATTTTCTTTTCGTAACGTATCATTTTGTTCCTTTTCCTCCATTAGTTTCATTTATATCTTCTATTTTTTTTTTTTATAGTCAAGATCACTTTCAACAATCGATATGGCCACTTACAGGAAACCCTATGTGAGTTTGCTGGCTATATCACTAAAAGGTTTAATTATTTTACATATATATTCATTTTTCTTCTTCTTTTATCATAAAAATGTTTTACGTGAATATTAAAAAGAAAATTAAGAAATGGTGTTGTAATAAGCAAATAGGAATACACAAGACACTTCCCTTGAAATGTAAAGCAAAGAAAAGTTAAAGAGAGAAAATATGAAATGGAAAAAGAAAAATGAACGAAAGAGAATAAAGAAAAAAGTGAATAGTCAAATAGTGGAAGAAAACCCAATACATTCTCTCCCTTTCTCTCTCTCTCTCTCTCTCTCTCTCTCTCTCTCTCTCTCTCTCTCTCTCTCCTTCTCTCTCCTCTCTCTCTCCTCTCTCTTCTTCTTCCTCTTCCTCCTCCTCCTCCTCCTCCTCCTCCTCCTCTTGGTGGTAGATAAAACAAAAGACAGCATTGGGATACATTTATTACATTACTCAGAACAAAAATATACAGATTAACTCTCTTTCTCTCTCTCTCTCTCTCTCTCTCTCTCTCTCTCTCTCTCTCTCTCTCTCTCAGGTTAGATGATAATAAAATAGCAATAAAAGGAGAATTTTAATGCCAAAATGCAGATTATGGTCACTCAGTTGAACCTTGTGTGATAAAATGAAGCGAATTTTTTTTACATGAATAAGAAAAATTGAATGTAAAAAAAATGTAGAATGAAAAATGTATGAAATGAAGACGTGAGGAAAAAAAATGGAAGGTGTAATTTTTTTGCATAGATTAGAAAGACTGAATGTAAAAATAAATTAGATGAAAAATGGAAGAAATGAAAACATGAGAAAAAAAATTAAAGGCGTGAGAAAAAAAAATGAAAGGCGTGAGAATCTTGTGTTATTTAGCTGTTTTTTTTATTGTTTTAGTTCCTTTTTCTTATTTTCTTTCTTTTGTCTTTGTTTTTTTTTTTGCGTTTTTTATGTGTATGAATAATAAATGAAAGCGTGGGAACGAAAATGGAACCGTGAGAATCTGGTATTATTTATTGCTTTTTCTCTCTTTTCTTTTTTCTTTCGTCCTGGATTTTTTTTTTCTTGTTTTATTTATTTATTCATGTATTGTGAAGGAGGAAGGGCGGTGAGCGGGGTGAAAAATGATGATTGATTTGATTTTTGGCACTGATGAATGATAGAAGGAATGCAAGTTACTTATATTGCTACTACTACTACTACTACTACTACTACTACTACTACTACTACTACTACTACTACTACTACTACTACTATAATGATAATAATACTGCAACCATTTCTTAATTTGTCTAATCATGCAGTGTGTGTGTGTGTGTGTGTGTGTGTGTGTGTGTGTGTGTGTGTGTGTTTGTTCGTCTGTCTGTCTGTCTGTCTGTGTTTTGTGTTTGTTTGTTTGTTTGTCTGTCTGTCTCTGTCTACATAGTTACAGAATCTCAAGAACGTGAAAAGAACGTCTTGCTAAACTTAAAGAGAGAGAGAGAGAGAGAGAGAGAGAGAGAGAGAGAGAGAGAGAGAGAGAATTTGACTCGAGGGAGCTTACATATAATGAGGTTAATCACTATATGCATATTTACAAGCTCTGGTCCATTGACAGACAGACAGACAGACAGATAGATAGACAGACAGACAGACAGATAGACTGATAGACAGACAGACAGACAGATAGAGAGATAGGTAGATAGACAGACAGATAGACAGACAGAAAAGCAGGTAGAC
>NC_059264.1:5889082-5896582 GCF_017591435.1 Portunus trituberculatus | reverse complement strand
GTAAAGGGCAACAAAAGTGACATGAGGAAGCAATGTTTTGGTCTTTTTATAAGCATGTACAAGAAATTATAAAGAGAAAAAGGCTATTATTCACTCGTATATTACAATTTCTATCCAGTTTAAAGATTTGAGGTGGTTTTAGAATGAGTTATTTTTGCTTAATGTAGAAGAGCACCAGTCATGGACAACAGAGTGCGTGAAAAAATTATGTCTGATTTTTTTTTTTTTTTTTTTTAGTCACAAGAAATCGAATGGTGAGAAAGGATATATTTTGCAATTTCTACACAGTTTGAAGGTAATAAGTGGCTGTAGGATTATTCATCTTTTGTTTGTAGAAGCGCACCAGTCATTGACAAGAAAGAATGCGTGAAAAAGTTATCTCATTTTTTTTTTTAGTCACAAGAAATCGAACGGTGAGAAAGGATATATTTTGAATGTCTACACAGTTTGAAGGTTATAAGTGGCTGTAGAATGAGTTTTTCTTTCTTTTCTGTAGGAGAGCACCAGTCATGGACAACAAAGAATATGTGAAAAGTTTTGTCTGACGTTTTTCTTTTTTTTTAGTTACAAGAAATCGAACAGTAAGAAAGGATATAGTTTGCAACTTCTACGCAGTTTGAAGGTTACAAGTGGCTGTAGAATGAGTCTTTTTTGTTCATTGTAGGAGAGCACCAGTCAAGGGCAACAAGAGTTATATAAGCAATGTTTAGATGATTTTACAAACATATACAAGAGATTAAAGGAAGACAAAGGATAAGGAGATGTTGCCCCTTTGTATTTTGGAATTTTCACCCATTTTGAAGATTAGAGATGACTGTAGAGCGAGAGATTTTGATTCTATTCATTTATGTTTGTGTAGGAGACGGCACCAGCCAAAGACGACAAAAATTATATGAAAAAACAGAAAGAAAGAGAAAGAAAGAGAACTTGCTGAGGTGCTGATCCGCAAAACAGAATCGAAATCAGACGTCAATAAATAAAAAAATAAATAAAATAAAGACGTTTCAGATTGATTAGTCATGAAGGAAAGGTACAGGAAAGGACTAACTCGCGATTTTGTGACTGCTAAAAAAAATAAATAAATGAAATAAAAACTACTAGGAGAAAGAAGGGTAAGGAAACACAAAGGAACACAAAAGAAAGAGCAAACCTCATCACACCTCTTGGTCCTTACGTGACTGTTGTTTGTAAGGGAGAGAAAGAGAAAGAAGGAGATTGGAGAGATAAAGGAGAAAGGAGAGAATCGTTTGAAGCAATGTAATATAACTACCACTTTTATTATTTACTCTACTTCTATAACAAAACCGCTAATAGCATCCAAATTACCTTAAGAGAAAGACAAGAAGGAGAGTTGGGAGGGAAAGAGAGAGAAGGAGAAGAGAGAATTGTTTGAACTAGTGTAATATAACTATCACCTTTATTATTCATTATTTTTATAAGAAAAGCTCTACTAGTCCCCAAATTACCTTAAGAGAAAAAGAAGGAAGGAGGTGGGAGAGATAGAGAAGAAGAGAGAGAACCGTTTGAACCAGCGTAACCTAACTATCACCTTTATTATCTACTATTTCCACAACAAAAGCTCTAATAGTTATCAGATTTCCTTAACAAACCTCCAACACCTTGAAACGTCATTAGAATAACCTCAAAATTATTCTCAGTCTTCTTCAACTTACCTAAACACTCAAAATGTCATAAACTCGCCTTGAAACCTCCTACTAATCCTTCAAAATATCCTTAACTCCCTTCAGTACTGAGATACATTTGTACTATGAGTTATGGGCACGATTAGACAATTTTATTTACATTAGCAAGGGTTTATGGAGGTCAGAAGATTAAAGGCCTTCACTATTTTAATCCCTACGTAAATTTCTGAAGCTGTATAAAATCAGATAGTAAGGAGAATGATTATGGGAACGAGGCATGGTACTAAAGGGGTTGAAGATCCTTAATTCGCTAAGAGTAACAATTTTTCCACATTATCCAAAGAAACACCAACAACTTCACGATTCCTTTTAAAATGACGCTGGAAATCCTTAGCTTCAACTGTGGCTTAGAAAAAGAAAACGGAGGAGGAAGAAATGGGTGCGTGGATTGGTGCTTTTAAGAATTATTGGTGAAATTTTGAAAGAAGGAAGGTTTTTTTTGTGTCATTCCCATTAGTTTAAGAAGAGATGAAGTAGAGAGTAGAAGATATTAGAGGATTAGAAGGAGTAATGTGACTGAGTTGACTTTGTATCATTTTGAAGCTTGGTAAGTCATCAGGAAAGAGCGAGACCGACTTCAGATGAAAATAAATTAGTAATAAACAAATGAATAAATAGATAAAACGGTAATAGTAGTAGTAGTAGTAGTAGTAGTAGTAGTAGTAGTACTAGTAGAAGTAGTAGTAGTGCTGTTGTTGTTTTGCTAGTAGTTGTAGTAGTAGTAGTAATAGTAGTAGTAATAGTAATAGTAGAAGTAGTAGTGGTATTTACAGCAGCAGTAGTAGTAGCAGTAGTAGTGCAAGTACTAGTGGTATTTGCAGTAGTAGTAGTGTAGTAGTAGTAGTAGTAGTAGTAGTAGTAGTAGTAGTAGTAGTAGTAGTAGTAATTGTAGTGATAGTAGTAGTAGTAATAATGATAATAATAACAATAAAAATTATAATGATAATAATAATGATAATAATAATAATAATAATAATAATAATAATAATAATAATAATAATAATAATAATAATAATAATAGATAGTAAGCGTAGTAGTAGTAGTAATAATGATAATAATAATAATAATAATAATAATAATAATAATAATAATAATAATAATAATAATAATAATAATAATAACAACAACAAAAATAACAACAATCTCAGTAAGAGTCTCCAGAAAAAGATAATAAAAAAACTGAAAGCACTCGTAGAAAAAAAAAAAAAAAAAGAAAGCGTAGAGGAAAAAGAAAAACACGAAAACGAGAAACTTTCCAATAAGGTTCATCGAAAAATCGTCTGAAAAAATATAAGAAAATAGAAAAAAAAAAGTTACTAATTTTTCTCACCACAAAAAAAAAAAAAAAAAAACTCGATAAAAAAATATATTAATACACCAAAAACATAGAAAATAAATCAATAAATAAAATAAGCAACAAAAACCTATAGACACACACACATACACTATTTAAAACCCATACGAACAATAAGAAGAGTCAAATGGCAAAAAAGAAAATCAAGAATCAAGAATTAACAGAAAACGGGAACAAACTGCTTGCCGTAAGAGCGTGTAGGAAAAGTTTAGGGTAGAATTAGAAGGCAAAGAGGTTCTGGGGAGCGCGTTAGGAGAGGAATCGTTGTCGTTTCGCGAAGCACAAACGTTTCCTACTCGACTTTTCCTTTACAGCGAAGCGTTGGCGTCTGTGTGAGAAAGTGTGAACATAAATAGCCAAGTTTTGGAATATTAGAGAGAGAGAGGGAGAGAGAGAGAGAGAGAGAGAGAGAGAGAGAGAGAGAGAGAGAGAGAGAGAGATTTCGGCAAGTATGATGTACAACAGAGAGAGAGAGAGAGAGAGAGAGAGATTTAAAGGCAGCGAAAATTGTGTGTGGGAGAGTTGAAAAATATGATGTTTGTTTGTCTGTTTGATCTTTGGGTGCGAAAGACGAGGAGGAAACAGAAGAGAGAGAGAGAGAGAGAGAGAGAGAGAGAGAGAGAGAGAGAGAGAGAGAGAGAGAGAGAGAGAGTACTTACCCATACAACACAGCATCATAAATATTCGTGTTAAAGAAAACTCTATCATGTTCTCTTTCTTTATCGCCTCTTCCTTATTTTCCCTTTGTTGTCTCTTTTTTTCCTTCACTTTTCACTAAATTTTCCTCCAGTCCACCTTCGTCACATATTCTCTCTCTGTTGTCAATATTTTGAATTTTATCGTTTTTGTTCAGATTTTCTTTTTTTTTCCTTTTTTTCTTCTTTTTTATTTATTCGTCAGTTTATCAGTATTCTTTTCTTCTCTTTTTTTGTTCGTTTTTTTCCCCTTTTGTTCTGTTTGTCACTTCATTTTTTTGTTTTCTATTTCTTTAGCTCTCAGTCACCTCTATCACTTTTTTTTCTTCTTCTATTTCTATTTCTTTTATTTTTCTAACTTTCTTCCTTTTATCTTCAACGTTGCACTTTTCCTTTTCCTAATTTTTTTTCTCTATTTGTCTTTATTTCCAAGTTTATCGTGTTTTTTTTCTTTTCTATATATTTCTATTGTTCTTTTTATTTTTGTTTGTTCACTTTTTTATCTTTTTTTCAATTTCCTTCTACTTTTGTTTTGCTCTTTTTTCTCTCTTTTATCTATGTTTTTTTTTCTTAATTTTTGTTTTTTTGTCACTTCATTTTTTTGTTACATTTTATTTGTTTTTTACAATCATTTATTTTCCTATTATATCACAAACTTTCTTTTTTTCTCCTTTCCTTTACACTTTTCTTTCTCTTGATTCCTCTTTTCACTAGTTACTTTCACTCCACCATCGTTTTAATCAACTTAACATCAATCATCATTAAATTTTCACTATCTATTCTTTATCAAACCATCTATTTTTCCCCTTCTTTTATTTTCCCTTTTCTTTTTTGCTATTTTCCCCTTCACTTTATCTTTTCACGTGTCAGTCAGCAACCACCACCACCATCGCCACCACGTGCACCACCTTCGCCATCACCATCATCATCATCATCACAATCATCATCATCATCATCATCATCATCTGTCACCATTCACCTGCACGGGTTTCCTTTATTTGTTGCTTTATTGTTTCATTTCAATCTTTATTTTACTTTTATCTCTGCAATACCTGTCAATGTATTGCAGTGGCTTCAAACATTTTCCTTTTTTTCCCCCTTTTTTTCCTCCTTTTTTTTGTGGGGGGGGGTGTGGCGTTAGTGTTGGAGTAATTTCTCGGGGGGGTAGTGACTTTAAATGCTATGTTGTTTTATTTTCCACTACGTAACCCTTTGAATACCTAAATAAAGTAAAGGTGAGAATTAATTATCTTCTTTTCGTTTAGAGACCAGTGACTTTTAAATGCAATCGGGTTTTTTTTTTTCACTATCTAGATCAAATAAAGGTGTCAATTACCAGGTTTTTTAAAGGGGGAAGGAGTAATTCTAAATGTAATGTTCTTTTTCCTTCGTAACCATATACCTTAACAGAATGAAGGCACAGAGTTAAATGTTTCTTTTTTACTCTTTACAAAAGCTACATGATTTTCTGAGGTAATGTGTACAAAAAGTATAAATGTACATGAAATACGTCACAAAGTAGAATATTGTAGGAAATAATGTAAAAAAAAGTATAAATGTACATGAAATACGTCACAAAGTAGAATATTGTAGAAAATAATGTAAAAAAAGTATAAATGTACATGTAATACGTCACAAAGTAGAATATTGTAGGAAATAATGTAAAAAAGTATAAATGTACATGAAATACGTCACAAAGTAGAATATTGTAGAAAATAATGTAAAAAAAAGTATAAATGTACATGAAATACGTCACAAAGTAGAATATTGCAGGGAACAGTGTAAAAAAGAAGTATATATCTACATGAAATACACCACAAAGTAGAATATTGTAGGAATAATGTAAAAAAAGTATAAATGTACATGAAACACGTCACAAGGAAGAACATTGTAGGGAATACACTGTTTGGGTAGGTGAAAAGTTCCCAGTGGGTTCCCAATAATGACAGTCACAATGAAGCACTGAGTTTGTTTACACTGGTCACGCGTTGATGCCAAACTTTACCCCTTCAGTACCAGGACGCGATTTCATGTTGTATTCTGCTTTCAATTCATCGAGTTCATACAGCTTCAGAAACTTGTGTGAGGTTTACAAAAAAGTGAAGATTGTAGCCATTAACTCCTTCAGTACCATGACGCGATTTCACACTGCTTCAGAAACTTATGTGGAGAATAAAATCGTGAGGACTCTGGCCATTACTCTTCTGACCTCCATAGACCCTTCCTGGTGTTAATAAAATCGTCTAATGACACCCAAAACTCAAGGTAAAATGCGTCCCAGTATTGAAAGGGTTAATTAACTGTCTGGAGGATTAAAATGGTGAAGATTTTGATCATTAATCTTGTGACTTCCATAGACCCTTCCTGATGTCAATAAAATCGTCTATTCATAACAAAACTCAAGGTAAAAAATGTATCCCAGTATAGAAAGGTTTTTTTATGGAATAGGAGAAACTGGCCAAGGGAAAAGAAAAAAAAGGTCCACTTGATTGCCAGTTCCCTAAAAGGTTAAGAGAGTTAACCAAAAATCGTGGACCAATTTTCTGGAGAGCAGCAGAATGAATGAATGAAGGTATGCTGTTGATTAAATGGTTATTAAATCATTATGTTCTTCTTACTTGTTTATTTAATTACTTGTGTTTTTAATCTGATTTTCTATGACTTTCAAAAATATTATCTCAGAAGCAAAAATAAAAAAAAAATCTATTTATTATTATCTTTTATTTTCTTTTCTTTTCTCTTTATTGGTTTACTTATTTCTGTTTATTTGATCTTATTTATCTTTTTTCCTTTCCTTCTTTTTTTTTTAGTTTCTCTTTATTATTTTATTTATTTACTTTTATTTGGTCTTGTTTTTTTTTTTTTGTCTTTTCTTTTGTTTTAGAAGTTTGTTTTCATTTGTCGTTTTCTTTAGTTTATTTTTTTGTGTAATTATATCAAGTTTCGTTATTTTTATTTTCTTTCATTTTCTTTAAGCTTTTTTTTATTCTTTATTTATTTATTTATCTATTCTTTATTTTTTTTATTCTTTATTCTTCAAGCTTCGTTATTTTTATTTTCTTTCCTTTTCTTTAAGCTTTTTTTTTTGTTCATATTTCCATTTCACTATTTTTATTAACATTATTTAACTTTTTTTTTTCTTTCTCGTTTCTTTCACCTATTTTTTTCATATTCCCTCAATTTTTTCATATTTTTCTCTTCATTTCACTGTTTTTCTTCTTTCTTTCTATTTTTTTTTACATTACTTTCATCGCATAACCTTTACCAAATTCTTTTATTACCATTTTCATTCATATTTTCCTTATTTTTCTTTCCGTTTTCCTTTTTATTTTTTTCTTCATCCTCTCATTTTTATTCATTTTCTCCTTCACTTTTTTTATTTACTTATTTTCTTTCTTTTCTTACTATTTTTCTTATTTTCCTTCGCTTTTCACAAATCTTCTTTTTTTTTATTCTTCATCATTCATTTATTTATATTTCTATCTTTTCTCCTTTATTCATTATTTTCTTTCGCTTTTATTTCATCTTTCCTTCTTTCCTTCTTTCTTTCCTCTCTCCGTTCGTAGTTTTATTATTATTCTACAGTGCATTCTCTCTCTCTCTCTCTCTCTCTCTCTCTCTCTCTCTCTCCAGGTGTGTCCCCTCTCTTTGTTCTCTCTGAAAAAGAAATATTGAGATTTTTTTGAGTAAGTTTTGGTCTAAAGAAGAAAAAGTGTGTCTTTCTTTTTATATATACACACGCAGAGAG
>NC_059264.1:5871582-5879082 GCF_017591435.1 Portunus trituberculatus | reverse complement strand
CTCTCTCTCTCTCTCTTAAATCAGGCGACAGTCAACAAACTAAATGGGGGAAGGGAGGGAAGAGAGAGAGAGAGAGAGAGAGAGAGAGGAAGGCTGGGATTGGAGGGGAATGAATGGAAAGGGAGAAGGGGAGAGATGAGTGAAAGGTAGGGAGGTTGGGGAGGAGGAGGAGGAGGGAGGAAGGAGGAGGAAGAGGAAGAGGAAGAGGAAGAGGAAGAGGAAGAGGAGAGGAAGAGAGTAAATTGGCTTTTGAATGGGGTATGTTATAGGGCAATTCAGAGGTAGAGAAAGGTAGAGAGAGAGAGAGAGAGAGAGAGAGAGAGAGAGAGCTTTTGTAATCTTTATAAATGTGTTTTGGTTTCGCATTTGTTAAAATTTTATTAGCCATTGTTATCAGACTCTCTCTCTCTCTCTCTCTCTCTCTCTCTCTCTCTCTCTCTCTCTCTCTCTCTCTCTCTCTCTCTCTAAAAATAAACAACTTCACTCAGTCAGAAAAGCAAAAAAAAATAAATAAATACCAAAAAAGTTAGAGAAGACATTTTTTCTGCAATTTGACTTGTGACGGACGAAAAAAAAAAAAAATGAAAAAAAAGAAAGAAAAATAGAAAAGAGACAACTGAATGAGCACGAGAGTCAAAGGGAGGAAGGAAAAAAACAAGAAAATCAAGAAAAAAAAAGAAAGCAAGAAATACAAGACGTCCCCTTTCTTTCATCTCGCATCTTCTAATCCTTCTTCGTCCTCCTCCCTTTGTAGCGAGACTCGAACCTCGAACCCCGCGATCCGAGAGGCGAGGCGCTACCCGGAAAGCCAGCTAGGACAGAAGAGGTTCCAGGTACAGAGAGAAGGAAGGCTCGGCTGGGTTTGGTTGTGTGAGTGTTGGTGTGTGTTTGGGGTTGAGTGGTGGTGGTGGTAGTAGTAGTGGTAGTGGTGGTGGTAGTAGTAGTAGTAGCAGTGGTAGTGGTGGTGGTGGTGGTGGTGGTGGTGGTGATGGTGGTGATAATAGTGGTTGTGGTAGTAGTCGTCGTGGTGGTGGTGGTGGTGGTGGTGGTGGTGATGGTGGTGATAATAGTGGTTGTGGTAGTAGTCGTGGTGGTGGTGGTGGTGGTGGTGCTGGTGGTGGTGGTGGTAGTCACAATAAAAGAAGAAGAAAGAAAAAGTGAAAATCGCAAGAAAATGAAAAAAAAAGAAAAAAATATATCAATGTAAATACTATCACAAAGAATTACGAATAACGAAACAGCAACAGACTCTTCGGCCATTGCAAGGCTGTTCAGTAACTACTAATAACCAGCTACAGGGCAGAGAGACAGGATAGCACAGCAGAAGCGTCCTCCCCACCCACCATTCCTTAAACCCTACACAGACACGGAATAAACAGTTAGGAATAATAAAATGCAATATGAAAAAACTGACGTGGCATTTTTCATTGAAAGGGATAAAATGAAGCCGAGGGTTGAAAAAGTAGTGGTGGTTGTGGTGTTCTATTTCTCTTGTTTACGGTGAAAATAAACTTAATAACTGTGTGTGTAATAAACTGTTGTGAAAAGTTAAATGCAATATGGAAAAATTGTCGTGGCTTTTTTCATAAGAAGGAATGAAAAGGAAGTTTTATTACTCTTGTTTGCAGTGAAAATAAACTTAATAATAATAATTCTGTTTGAGTACAATGAACAGTTAGGAAGAATCAAAATGCAATATGGAAAAACTGGCGTGACATTTTTCATAAGAAGGAATGAAAAGGAAGTTTTATTACTCTTGTTTGCGGTGAAAATAAACTTAATAATAATAATTCTGTTTGGGTACAATAAACAGTTAGAAGAAGTCAAAATGCAATATGGAAAAACTGGCGTGGATTTTTTCATAGGAAAGGATAAAAATGAAGTTCTGCTAGTCATGTTTACTCTACGGTGAAAATAACCTTAATAGTAGTAATAGACCGAATAGACTGTGTCTGGTTACGTCTAATATTTCAGTGTGTATAGAATAAAAGTGAGTTTAATAATGCGGGAGATGTAATTAATTGTGTGTGCATTTATTCCGACAAGAAGAGAGATTACTGGGGATTTGCTTTGTGGTATCTGTCTGTTTCGTTTCCCTTTCAGCGCTTGACTATTGAATATTACTAATGTTGTTGCTTCTGATATGGAGAACATTTATATATCGAGTTTTTAACCTCTTCAGTACCATGACGCTTTTTCATATTAATTCTGGTTACTATTTGGTGGTTTCATACAGCTTCAGAAACTCATGTGGGGATTAAAGTAGTGGAGACTGTACTATTAATCTTCTGACCTCCATAGACCCTTCTTAATGTCAATAAAAGGACATGACTTTCAAAATGTGTCACAGTTTTAAAGGAGTAATTTTATACAGCTTCAGAAACTCACGTAGGAGATTAAATTTGTCAAGACTCTAGCCATTAATCTTCTGACCACCATAAACCTTTCTTAATGTCAATGAAATGGTCTAATGGTACACAAATCGCAAGGTATAATTGTGTCCCAGTATTGAAAGAGTGATTTTAAACAGCTTCAGAAACTCATGTGGGAGAACAAAATAGTGAAGACTGTGGACATTAATCTTCTGACCTCCACAGACCCTTCCTGATGTCAATAAAATGGTCTAATCGTACACAAATCGCAAGGTAAAATTGTGTCCCAGTACTGAAAGGATTAGAATATTGTGGTGAACCCTGAACTGTCACGCCCCGAGACCCGCCACGCCACACCATCACTGCCATCACCACAGCATTCCACACCGTCATAGATGCATGTGGATATTTACTCACAAAGGGTAATCTAGACACGATACTTTTTCCATCACCCACATTCTATTGACGCAGTTGTAGGAATAGTTTTGTTGCAATGTTAACTGGAAATATATTTTTTTTTACTTGAATCGTGTCTGTGTGAGCAAAATGAATTGATAAAAGCAAACATTGTAGTGAGCTGAGGTCACGCTGTGTATTGATGTTGTGACATTGACGTTGGTTTTTATATGTAAGAAAGGAAAACTGGCCAGGAGCAACAGAAATAGTGAAAAAATAAATAAACAAATAAAATAAAAAGCCCACTTGGTTGCCATTTCCTTGCAGGTCCAAGAGCGTTAGCCAAAACTCTGGAACTCCCTGCCTGCTTCTGTATTTCCATCTTCCTACGACTTGACTTCTTTTATCCCTTTCCTAAATCACTAATCACTCCGAAACTTCATTACTTGTTCTACAGCTATCTTCAAATTTTAAACTGCGTAGAAATTGCAAAATCTCTTCTTTTCATCCTATTCCTTATTGCAGATGCTTATAAAGATCTCACGCATTACTTCTGGTGAGAGGGATTGTTTTGTATCGCAGTGAAAGGTTAAGAGGAACGTATCAAGACATTTATCCGACACTCTTGGCTAACTCTATTGATCTTTAAGGGAACTGGCAATCAAGTAGGCCTTTTTTTCATTTTTGTTGCCCTTGGTCGGTTTTCCCTCTTGCATAAAAAAAAAATTGATACATTTCTTGAAACCTCCACTTGTTATTATTATATTTTCAGTAAATCAAATCACTTTACAATTCATCCCTTCACCAATATCAATAAAAAAAATACTTGTAACTAATACAGAGCCTTGAGGAACGCTACTATAAACCCCCTTCAATACTGGGACATATTTACCTTAAGATTTGGGTGCAATTAGACCATGTTATTGACTCATTGACATCAAGAAGGGTCTATAAAGGTCAGAAGATTAATGGCCACAGTCTTCACTATTCTAATCCCTCACATAAGTTTCTGAAGCTGTATAAAATCACCAAATAGTAACCTGGGTGAATATGGAAACGTGTCATGATACTGAAGGTTTTAATGGCTAGAATCTTCTCTGTTTTAATCCCCCACACGAGTTTCTGAAGCTGTATGAAATCACCAAATAGTAACCAGAATGAATACGAAAATGTGTCCTGGTACTGAAAGGGGTTAGCATAAGGCAATTTCTTCTGTCTATTTCTACATGTTGCTTTGTGTTTTCAGGGCAGCATAGACGACTCAAGGTAACTCTGACCATATCGTGAGCTTTTATCTAATCAGTGAGTGTATAAGGAAGAGAATGAAGGAAGAGAAGATAGAAAGAAGAAAAGAGGAAAAAGGAGATAGAATGAGAAGGACGAAGAGGACGAAGAAAAAGAAGATGGAATGAGAAGAGAGAAGAGGAAGAAAATGAAGATAGAATGAGAAGAAGGAAGAGGAATAAGAGGAGGAGGAGAAAAATGGACGAATGGATAGATAGATAGACAGATTATTATTTACCTTCCTAAAAGATATTGAGAGAGAGAGAGAGAGAGAGAGAGAGAGAGAAAGAGAGAGAGAATATTCCGATTTCTTTTACCTCCCTTTCTTTCCTCTTTACACTTCCAAAACCACCACCACCACCATCACCTCCTCCTTCTCCTCCTCCTCCTCCTCCTCCTCCTCCTCCTCCTCCTCCTCCTCCTCCTCCTCTTCACACTAAGCCAGGAATTTCAGGACTCCAAGTAGCCACGTGATTTCGCAAATACATTAGATTTGGAAGAGGAGGAGGAGGAGGAGGAGGAGGAGGAGGAGGAGGAGGAGGAGGAGGAGGAAGAGGAGGAAGAAGAGGAGTAGGGAGAGGATTAGAATCAAGTGCAGGAAGCAACCTCCTCCTCCTCCTCCTCCTCCTCCTCCTCCTCCTCCTCCTCCTCCTCCCTCCTCCTCCTCCTCCTCTTCTTCCTGCTCCTCCTCCTCCACCTTCTTTTCCTTGTATGCAAATTAAGTGCGGACTGCTCTCTCTCTCTCTCTCTCTCTCTCTCTCTCTCTCTCTCTCTCTCTCTCTCTCTCTCTCTCTCTCTCTCTCTCTCTCTCTCTCTCTAAGTGATAGAAAAGGAGAGAGAGAGAGAGAGAGAGAGAGAGAGTATGGAATAGAAATGAAGAATAAGAAGGACATGAAGTTCTCCGAAAAATGAGAGAGAGAGAGAGAGAGAGAGAGAGAGAGAGAGAGAGAGAGAGAGAGAGTTTGGGAGTGAGAAAGAAGAACCAAAAGAGAAATATGTATAGAGTTTGAAACCACGAGTATGTGTGTGTGTGTGTGTGTGTGTGTGTGTGTGTGTGTGTGTGTGTCTAACCAGTACATTGTATAATTAAGTATTTCAGCCTTAATTAACAAAACTAATTGCAGTATACCCCACATTTGAGGTCTTCCCCCATCCCCCCCTCTTCCCTCTCTCCCTCCCCCTCCTCCCATCATTCCCCTCCCTCTTTCCCCTTCACTTCCCCTTTCCTTCCATATCTTCCCTTCCATTACTTCCTCTCTCTCTCTCTCTCTCTCTCTCTCTCTCTCTCTCTCTCTCTCTCTCTCTCTCTCTCTCTCTCTCTCTCTCTCTCTCTCTCTCTCTCTCTCTCTCTCTCTCTCTCTCTCTCTCTCTCTCTCTCTCTCTCTCTCTCTCTCTCTCTCTCTCTCTCTCTCTCTCTCTCTCTCTCTCTCTCTCTCTCTCTCTCTTCTCTCTCTCCATCACCCAATTCTATTCTTCCTCCTCTTCCTCCTCCTCTTCCTCCTCCTCTCCTCCTCCTCCTCTTCCACCTCCTCCTCCTCTTCTTCCTCCTCCTCACTCCCAATTTTATTTCTATAGAGTGAACGATGAATAATGAAAAAAATGAATAAATAGATAAAGTGATTTGTATGGAAAATTATTATATAGAAATGCTTCGATGTTTCTTTTTTTGTTTCTTTTTTTTTTTGGGGAGAGAGAGAGAGAGAGAGGTAGAGGGAGAGAGGGAGAGGGGAGTGAGAAGGTATAAAAAGAAGAGGGATATTTTTTATTTAGTTATTTGTTTAATTAACCATGGAATTAAAATTTTGACTCTTGATTAATTATAAGAGAGAGAGAGAGACAGACAGACAGAGAGAGAGAGTGAGTGAGTGAGTGAATGAGTTAGAAAGACAGACAGAAAGACAGTGTGTGTGTGTGTGTGTGTGTGTGTGTGTGTGTGTGTGTGTGTGTGTTTGTGTGTGTGTTATGAAGCCCAAAGTAATATACATAAAACCATAAACACACACACACACACACACACACACACACACACACACACACAGGTTTAGCATCGCCACACCATTTTTCGCTCACATATTCCAAACTAACCTCACTCATTTATCACTCTATCCATCATTCTGTCCTATTCATTCGCCTATCCTGTCAGCTCCTCTTCCTATCTAACCATCCCCCTGTCTGTCTGTCTGTCTGTCTGTGTGTCTGTGTGTCTGTGTGTGTTTATCTCTTCATATCTCATTTGTTTGTGTTTGTCTTTTTGATCTGTTTTCTGTGTTTTATTTTCGTTTGTTTACCTCTTTTTTTTTATCTGTGTGTCTGTTTGTCTGTTTTATTTATGCGTGTCTGTTTGTTTGTGTGTGTGTGTGTGTGTATCTATCTATTTATCTATCTGTGTGTCCGTCTGTGTGTTTATCTCTGTCTGTCTGTCTATCTGTCTGTTTATCTATGCTTGTCTCTGTTTTCTATCTGTTTATCTATGTCTGTCTGTCTGTTTGCCTGTCTGTCTGTCTGTCTGTCTGTCTGTCTGTCTGTCTCTATTTACCTATCTATCTTGTCTATATGTGAGTTTATCTATCCATCCTTATAACACAAGATCAAAACTCTTCCTCTCTCTCTCTCTCTCTCTCTCTCTCTCTCTCTCTCTCTCTCTCTCTCTCTCTCTCTCTCTCTCTCTCTCTCACCACTATCATCATCATCAGTACCATTAGCTCCGTTGTTGCATTATAAGAGTCAGCTGTTTCTCTTTTTCTTTCGTTTTTTTTCATTTTTTATCAATTAGCTTATGTATGTTAGGTGATTTTTTCCCATAATTTTTCGCTCACAGTGATGAATCCAATCAGACAAAATGAGGTGAAGCTTTTTATTTTTATTAATTTTTCGTTTTTTTTTATGAGCGAAGACTTTTGACACGAACACGATGGATTATGCTGTTATTTCCCTCTCTCTCTCTCTCTCTCTCTCTCTCTCTCTCTCTCTTCCTTCCTTATTTATTTTTGCTTTTTTTTAAGTTACATGTCTTTTTTCTTTTTCTTTCCTTTTTTCTCTTTATTTCTTTCGTCTTTCTTATTCTATTTTTCTTTTTCTTTTTCTTTTTTTATTTATTTTCATATATTTGCCTTTCCTTATATATGTATGTCTGTGTCTTTTTTCTCTCTCTCTTTCTTTCTTTCTTTCTTTGTCTTTCTTGCTCTTCTCTTTTTCTTTCATCTTTTCCCTTTCTGTCACTAATTTCATGCATTTTCCTACTTTCTTATTTACTTTCAAACAAATATTCTATCTTATTATTCTTATCTTTTATCTTTTCTTTCTTCCTTTCTTTTGTTTTTTTCCTTTTCCTTCATAGCTTTTTTCTTTTCCACTATTTTCCTTTTCTTCTCATCTTTTCATTTTATTTTGTTTTCCTCTCTATCTTTTCCCTTTCTTTACCTTGTTTCCTTCTTTCTCACTTTTTTCT
>NC_059264.1:5849082-5869082 GCF_017591435.1 Portunus trituberculatus | reverse complement strand
CATCTTTCTTTTATAACCTTCTAAGTCTTGATATCTTACTTTTACGTTATTTATTCTTATTTCCTTCCTTTGTTCATTCCTCACTTTCCCTACTTCATTTTTGCTTTCTCATGTTTCCTTCTATTCATTAATCATTTCTTTCCACAATCACGTAAATTTGTTAAGTGTAGCGGAAAACCTGTTACTTTTATTATTTTCATTTGTTGGCTTTGTTTTCAGTATATGAGCAACTAATTTTTTTTTTTCATTTTTTGTTTTTTGTTTTTTTCCTCTTTTCACGCATCTAAATTTCTTTGTTAACCTTCTAAGTTTGTTAAAATCCTATATTTACATGTCTTTATTATTTGTTTTTCCTTATTCCTCTTATCTTTCTCACTCTCCATTTTTATACGGGTTTTTTTTTCTTTCTCTCTTTCTCTTCTCATTCGTCCATCTTTCTTTTATAACCTTCTAAGTTTTAATGTCTTACTTTTACGTTGTTTCTTCTAATTTTCTTCCTTTATTCATTCCTCACTTTCCCTTCTTTATTTTGCATTCTCATATTTTCACCTTCACTCATTTTTCCTACAATTCTCATTCATCTTTGTTCATTCCTCACTTTCTCTATATCTTTCTCTACATCTTTGTTCATTATTCACTTTCTCTACTTTATTTTGCATTCTCATATTTTCACCTTCACTTTTTTTTTCCTACTGTTCTCATACATCTTTCTTTTATGACTCATGCATAACACTCATCAATCCTTTTTATAACGTTCTAAATTTCTTAAATGCGTGGAAACGTTTTACACTTATGTTATTTTTTTTTTATCTTCATTTTCCAGTGTTTTCTTCATACTTTTTGATACGTATACATCTGTTCTTCCCTCTTCCACTGTTAACACACGCACTTTTCTTTTCTTTTCTTTTTTTTTTTTTTTTTTTACATTCCAAGCTCGTTATGTGGTTGTTATTTTCGTTGATTTATTTTTTCTATTATCTCTTTTTCACTCATCTTTATTTTATCCTCCATATTTAAACTTCTCTCTCTCTCTCTCTCTCTCTCTCTCTCTCTCTCTCTCTCTCTCTCTCTCTCTCTCTCTCTCTCTCTCTCTCTCTCTCTCTCTCTCTCTCTCTCTCTCTCTCTGTCTGCTACTATTTTGTTAAATGTTAGTTACTTTCTCTAACTTACTTTCTCTAAATCTTCTGTTGGCTCGTCTTTATTTTCTCGTCCATATTATTTTATCCTTTTTTTTCGTTCTTCTACTCACACGTTCATTTTCCATTTTATCGTCCTTTCATGCTCATAATTTCCTAAGTTTACGTTGAATTTTATCTATTTTCTCTTACTTACTCCAATTCTTCTGTTCACTCATTTCTATTTTATTGTTCACGTTTACACATTTCACTTTATTTTCTCCTCTTCTATCACATTCCCCTTCCTTTTTATCATCTTTCATGCTTCAAAGTTCCTAGTTAACTTTAAATGTTAGCTACTTCTCTAACTCAAAATCTCTACATCTAAATCTAAATCTAAATATCTAACTCTAAATATCATCCTCTAAGCTCATATTTTCCAAAGTTTACGATATATTTTAGTTACTTTCTCTAACTTGCTTCCTCTATTTTATCGTCCATATTTACATTTATTTTTTTTTCCCCTCTAGTCACACATTCACCTTCCTTTATATCATACTGTAAACTCATATTTTCCAAAGTTTACCTTATATTTTAGCTACTTTCTCCAACTCTATTTTATCGTCCATATTTACACATTTAATTTTTCCCCCTCTGTTCAGACATTCACCTTCCTTTTTATCATCCTCTAAGCTCCAAAGTTCTCTAAGTTCGAGGACGTACGTTCTCATCCAAAAAAGTTCTGTAATATCTTGTCGCGATGGAGGTGGAGGTGATTCGTTGGCAGTTCGGAACATTTGGTGCCCCTGCAGTGATGGCACACTTGAAAGCAATGTCGCCTGGATACGGTGCATGGCCTTCTATTAATCACGTGTGCCTGAATGAATTGTTCCTGGAATACACTCCGCAGGCTTTCACACTGACTTGCTTCAAAAATCTTCGCTCATATGTAGGAATAAAAAAGAATAATGGTGATAATAAGGGAAATACTTTGAGACATGCCTATTTTCTCTACCTATCTATCATCCCCATCCTTAAATTTGTAGGGATAAAAAGGAAAAATACACTAGGCCTATACATGATAATAGGGAAATACTTTGAGACAAGCCTATTTTATATACCTATGTGTCATCCCCATCCTTAAATTTGTAAGAATAAAAAGGAAAAATGCACTAGGCCCATACATGACATTAACTAAATAAAAAATGTATGTCTATTTTCACCTATTATCCGCAGTGAATTTGTATCATTTTTTTTCATTTATTTATTTATTTTTTTTTTTTTATTCATCTTATTGACTCAGCACCAGCAACTGTAGTAAATGAACGAGTTTTGAGTCTGTCCATCCATCACTCCATTTCTGAGAACCGGTTTCATTACGGACCGTACCAAGAGTCACGAAGGCCAAGGCACGGACCTTCCCTTCGACCAGCAAGGCAAAGCCTTCGCCCTTACCTTCAATCCGTACCAAGAGTCGCCGTGGAAGGTAGGGCTGCGAGAGGTCTGCCGCTAGCTTGAGTTGGTAACAGTTGTGTCGGTATTGGTATGACTGTAATCCGGATTTGAGCTCCACGAACGACAACAAATCCACAGTGCGCGCTACAAGAATGGAGGGAAGAAGCTGTGACCGGGCCTCGCCACTCACGCACGAGCAGAGAATAATGATTCTCAATCTTGTGAAAGAGAATAAAGACTTGCAAGACCGCTCAACAAACCCAGCTAGCCTTCACAAGAAAAATTTAGCTTGGGAGGCGATCACCAAGTCATTTAATGCCATTAAAAAATTTTTAATATTAAGATATTTATAGCTAAATAAAAATTCAAGATTTTAGCATCAGCTGGTGCTTAGAGAGAACTGACAATGTGAAAAGAGGCAGGCTCAGGTAGTGAGTAACAAGCCCACATGTGATCAGAGTTATTGAATATCTGTGTCCTCAAGCATTCCTTATTGAAACCTGGCTTGCCACACACTTAAATAATTTTTCTTCTTTTCAAGTTTTGTATATGTATAGCAGTTCTGAATGTTTATTGTTGTTGCTCAATTTCACTATGTATTTATAACAGGTTTATTCAACAACTTTACAGACTGCAGTGTTTTCATAATTTCCAGAATTCTTAACTTTCTTTTTTTTCTGTATCCTTCCATTATCCCTAAAGTGGTAATTTATCATGTGTTTGGAAATCACTGTCTTACAAAATCCATATCAAGAAGCAGTGGTAGTTCATTACAAGAGTTGAGAAATTTGTATTCTTTGGGATCAGTCTTTGTTGAGAGAGAGAGAGAGAGAGAGAGAGAGAGAGAGAGAGAGAGAGAGAGAGAGAGGGAGAGAGTTTGATACGAAGTCCTGGGTTAGTGTGAAATTCTCTGTCTACATCCCTACCTACATCTTTGTGGTTTTGTTTTAAACCTGCTTATACAGGCTAGTATTTACCTTGTGACTGGCTTTTCTTTGCATACTTTGACAGCCTTCTGTCTGTTGGCAGTTCACCTGTCACTTCCTATTCTCCATTAACCCATGCACATATTTGGTCTTTAATAGGCTTGGATGATGAGCTCACTAAAGAAAATATTTATTACCATGAAATAAACAGTGTAACTTTCCTGACAAACGAAAACAAGCTTCATAAAACAGCTAGGTGGCGAGCTTTCTGGATCCACTGCGTTCTTCCACCTCGCGATTTTAAGGCGATCCTTCACTATTATAAAAAAAAATAGTAACTTACGTGGAAACATAACTATCGGTTTTCCGAGATTGAAAATATTTCTTGATGTTGATTTTAGTTCATACTATTCGTTGGTCACTCCAGCTTACGAAAATTATAAAATATTTCTTCGAAGGTCATGTGGAAGACACGGGGGCACCCATGCCTTCCCTTCGACCTTCCCTCTGCTCTTCGTTCCAATAATGACAGCGACTCTTGGTACCACATTACCTTCCTTCTACCCTCGACCTTAAACCTTCGTGACTCTTGGTACGGGCCTACGTCTCTTTTCCAGATCGAACTTTATCAGGCTTAAACCAATTATCTCTTGTCTTGTCTTGTATTGTATTGCCTCTGAGTGTTTGACGTTTAGAGTTCCTTTTCATCTTTTGTTTTGGTTTAATTTTTTTTATCTTACTTCATTTTATCTTATCTTCATCAGGCTTGAACTAATTATCTCTTGTGTTTGACGTTTAGATTTCGTGTTCATCTTTTGTTTTGCTTTATCTATTTTTTATTTTTATCTTACTTCATTTTATCTTCTTTCATAGATTAGTTTGGGTGAGAATTAGATTATTACTTAATACAGTATACAGCAGTGCGAAAATGTCATACCGTGTTTCAAGATTGTCCATTAAACTTACACTGCACTTTTAATCCATATCGTAAATTTTCCTTAAACTTCAAGACCATACAGCAACATTGTCCCACGTTCCAAAATTACATAAACCTCATCTATCGCATTTTGATCAGTTTAGAGACCAATGAGTCAAATAAAAAAAAAAGCTAAATGGAACTGGAAAAATATATACAAACGTCTCCATTATTTTTTTTTCCTTCCTCACTGTCCCTTAAATATCGCAAAATCATATAACAAACCGCCACAACTCAGCAACATTCAGAGACAGGCGTAGTTGAAGTAAAGCCTAAATATAACTGATAGAAAAGAAATATATTGTCTTCATCTCTCTCTCTCTCTCTCTCTCTCTCTCTCTCTCTCTCTCTCTCTCTCTCTCTCTCTCTCTCTTTCTCTCTAATTCATGTACCGCAAAGCTTCACCGCACCATTTTTAAGCCTGGCACTGGTGAACAATTTCTCTTACGATCGCCGAGCACAACATTCCAAGCTCATCTTTTTGCACCAGTCCCTTAAAATACTTGTCTGGAAGCAAGGCGAGGCAAAAAAGAATAAAAATAGAATGAAAAAAAGGAAAAGGAGAGAAAAAAGAATTAGCTTGTTCTCTCATTTTTCCGTGAAGAAGAATTACGAGAAATAGGAAAAGAAATAGGAGAAATAACGAAAAAAAAAAGGAAAAGAAGGAAAATATAATGAGACACGCTGATACGATACGAGAAAAGAGGAAATGAAATGATGTGAACAATTTTAAACATCTTTGTTGTTATTTTTGTTGTTTTTTACCTCTTCTCTGTATTTATGTTTAGTTTTCTCTATTTGTTTTTGTTTTTTATTATTTTGTGCTGTAATTGTATTTGATGGCAGATAACGCTATTTTTCTTATTGTTTTTGTCTTGTGTGTTTGTGTTTTCTTTATTTCTGTTTTTTTTTTTATTGTTTAGATTGGATTTGATGGCCGTAACACTAGTTTTCTTATTTTTGTTTTGTTTTGTTTTGTTTTTTGTGTCTTCTGGTCTTCCATGTGTTTCTGTGTTTATGTTTTTCTTTTCTTTTCTTTTTTTTTTGTGTTTTAATTGTATTTCATGACCGTAACTCTTTTTTTATTGTTTTTATTTTGTTTTGTCTTGTTTTTCTTATTTCTTGTGGATGTTTGTTTGTGTTTTTTTCTTTTCTTTTTTATCTTTCCTTTTTTTGTAGTGTTTTAACTGTATAAATGACAGTAAACACATTTTTTTCTTGTTGCTTTTCCCTCGTTTTGTTTTTCTTCTCTTTCTGTGCGTTTGTATGTACGTTTCTTTTTTTTTTTTTTTCCTTCTATCTCTCTTTCTTTTCTTCTATTTGGTGACTATAAGCTTACTTGTTTTCTTATTCCCTTTTCTTTTTATTCTTTTCCTTTTCTTTCTTCTGTGTATTTGTGTTTTTTTTCTTTCTATTTTTTTTTTTTTTTTTACCGTAAACACATTTTTTCATATTTGTTTTTTTTTATTATTTTCTTTCTTTCTTATGTCTTCTGCGTTTGTGTTCATGAATCTCCTTTCTTTATTTTCTATCTTTTATTTCAACTTCTTTTTGCAGAGTTTTAATTGCAAACATGAACGCAAACGCTTTTTTTTCTTTCTTTTTTGCAGAGTTTTAATTGTAAACATGAACGCAAACGCTTTTTTTTTTCTTTCTTTTTACAGAGTTTTAATTGCAAACATGAACGCAAACGCTTTTTTTCTCTTTTTTGCAGAGTTTTAATTGCAAACGCTTTTTTTTTTCTTTCTTTTTTGCAGAGTTTTAATTGCAAACATGAACGCAAACGCTTTTTTTCTCTTTTTTGCAGAGTTTTAATTGCAAACGCTTTTTTTTTTCTTTCTTTTTTGCAGAGTTTTAATTGCAAACATGAACGCAAACGCTTTTTTTTCTCTTTTTTTTTTTTTTCTTATGTCTTACGTGTGCTTGCTTTTCTGTTTCCCTTCTCTCCGTTGACTCTATCTATTCCATTGTTTTAATTGTATTTATGAACATGATGGGCTGGGTAACAAATAACACCTCTTCTATTGTAATTGTTGTTGTTGTTGTTGTTGTTGTTGTTTTTCACACGTTTATGTAAATACAGCTTTCATTATTCTTTTTTCCTGTTCTGTTGTAATTGTTGTTGTTGTATTTCACACGTCCATAAAAATACGTGTTCTATTTTTTTTTTTTTTTTTTTTCTATTTTCCCGCGCTTTTTCCATCGACAATGTACAATGTTGGGTAAGTGGGAAGTGATTATAAAAGTGATGATCTACACTACAAAAAAAATATCCGTGTTCCATTATTTTTTGTTTATTTTTTCCATTTTTTTTTTTTTTTTTGACGCTCATGGAAACAATTTCTTATTTCTATTTTTATTTTTCCTTTTCTTCCTCTCTTTTTTTTTTTCCAGCAGTGGGAAGTGTTAAGAGGAGCGAAGCAGTGAAAATATTAATGCACTACTTAATATTATGTTTGTGGACTCTCGTTTTCTTTACTACATCCAATACAGTAACCTTTTAACATTCTCTCTCTCTCTCTCTCTCTCTCTCTCTCTCTCTCTCTCTCTCTCTCTCTCTCTCTCTCTCTCTCTGTTTACTTAGCTTCCTCGGTTTCTGTCTGCCTATGTTTTATCTTTTTGTTTGTCTCTCTCTCTCTCTCTCTCTCTCTCTCTCTCTCTCTCTCTCTCTCTCTCTCTCTCTCTCTCTCTCTCTCTCTCTCTCTGTGTGTGTGTGTGTGTGTGTGTGTGTGTGTGTGTGTAATTCACCACCACGGTCGTCTGCTGGTCACCCAGCCAGTCTTCCCATTACAGGTGTGTGTGTGTGTGTGTGTGTGTGTGTGTGTGTGTGTGTGTGTGTGTGTGTGTGTGTGTGTGTGTGTGTGTGTGTGTGTGTGTGTGTGTGTGTGTGTGTGTGTGTGTGTCTGTGTGTGTGTGTGTGTGTGTGTGTGTGTGTGTGTGTGTGTGTGTGTGTGTGTGTGTGTGTGTGTGTGTGTGTGTGTGTGTGTGTGTGTGTGTGTGTGTGTGTGTGTGTGTGTGTGTGTGTGTGTGTGTGTGTGTGTGTGTGTGTGTGTGTGTGTGTGTGTGTGTGTGTGTGTGTGTGTGTGTGTGTGTGTGTGTGTGTGTGTGTGTGTGTGTGTGTGTGTATGTGTGTGTGTGTATGTGTGTGTGTGTGTGTGTGTGTGTGTGTGTGTGTGTGTGTGTGTTTAACGTTAACAAAGGTAGCCATAGCTTTAGAAGTGTTAATAAACTTGATAAGCCAGACAAAGCTAAATTAACTTATTCTCTCAGACCTTAGTGTGCAATAAAACTTCTCCCCTCTCCCCCCTTCCCCTCTCCCTCTCCCTCTCCCTCTTCCCTTGCAGTGCCCTCCCCTCCCTCCCTTTCTCCCATTCCTCCCCTCTCCTTTGCAGCTCCCACCTCCAGCCTCCTTTCTCCCATCTCCTCCTATTCCCTCCCTCTTTGCATGTTTCCACCTCTCCTCCTCTTCCCTTCTCCTCTCCCTCCCTTTGCATGTTTCCACCTCTCTCCTCCTTTTCTCCCTCTCCTACTCTCCCTTTCTTTCTTCCCCTCCTTTTCTCCCCTCCCTTTCTCCTCCTCCTCCTCCTCTCCCCTTCCCTTGCAGTTCCCATTTCTCCTCCCCCTAGTTTCCTCCCCTTTCTCCTCTCCCCCTCTTCTCTTGCACTTCTCACCTCTCCCTCTTCTTTCTTTCCCTCCTTTCTCCCCCATTCTTTCTTCCCTTCCTCCTCTCCACCCTCCCTCCCCCCCTCCCCATGCTACCCAAGGCTGGACATAACTGAGAAGTGCTTTGTAAACTTGTGCTAAACTTTCCTGGAGCAGATTAAGTAAGATCAAGATTAAGCTTCTATTTGTTTTTGTTTTTATTCATTTTATATTTGTGTGTGTGTGTGTGTGTGTGTGTGTGTGTGTGTGTGTGTTCTCGGTGTGTGTGTGTGTGTTCTCGGTGTTGACAAAAGCTACTGCCATGACAGTGAAAGGATTAATACACTAAAAAATGATTAGACAACACGAAATTAATCTCTCTCTCTCTCTCTCTCTCTCTCTCTCTCTCTCTCTCTCTCTAGAAAAATATATATTATCTAATTTTTCTAAGAGCAGATAAGCTTTTACTTTATCTTTTTTTTTTTTTTTATTATTATTAACGGAGGAGAAGAAGATTTTTGCTGTGTTTATGTTGCTGGTTTTTATATTATTCATCTTTCAGTTTGATATTATTTACCTTTCAATTTTATATCATTTACCTTTATATTATTTGCCTTTCAGTTTAGTATTATTTACCTTTATATACGTACGTTAGATAATAGGATAAGTACGTTAGGTCAAGTTAAGTTACGTTAGGATGTCAAGTTACGTTAGGTTGTCAAGTTACGTTAGGTTAAGTCAAGTTACGTTAGGTTAAGCCAAGTTACGTTAGGTTGTCAAGTTACGTTAGGATGTCAAGTTACGATACGTTAAGCTAAGTTACGTTACGTTAAGCCATGTTACGTTACGTTAAGCCAAGTTACGTTAGGTTAAGTCAAGTTACGTTAGGTTAAGATAAGTTACGTTAGGTTAAGTCAAGTTACCTTCGTTCAAGCTAAGTTACGTTAAGCTAAGTTACGTTAGGTTAAGCCAAATTACGTTACGTTAAGCCAAGTTACGTTAGGTTAAGCCAAGTTACGTTAGGTTAAGCCAAATTACGTTAATTTAAGCCAAAGTTACGTTAGATTAAGATACATTAAATTCAGTCACGTTAAAAAATCGACCCAAGAATCATCAAGAATAAAAAAGACACAATTAATCACTACTACAAATTTACCTTCATCCTTTATTAACTTATTTCACTGTTCATATATTCTAAATCATCTATCTTAATTATCTTATCTAATTTATCTTCATTTATCTTACCCATTCCTGTCTGTATCATTTATCTTCATTTATTTTTACATATTTTTTTACTTTTTCACTGCTTAGTAACCCCGATGGAAACAAAGGAAGGTCGGAGTGGCGGCAGGCGAGTGTTCAGTGCCAGTGTTCAGTGTTTATAAAGCCACGGGAAGGAGCAGCAATGTGTGTGTGTGTGTGTGTGTGTGTGTGTGTGTGTGTGTGTGTGCAGCCATTCCGCCACTTTTCCGTGACGCTCAGGTGTGTCCAAGGCGGAGTATTAAAGTTACCTCGTTCCCTCAGCCATTTCAACACTACCTCTCTCTCTCTCTCTCTCTCTCTCTCTCTCTCTCTCTCTCTCTCTCTCTCTCTCTCTCTCTTACTGTTTCCATGTTTCACCACCACCACTATCTTTATACCACCACTGCTGTCCACTGCTGCTTACCACCACCACCACCACCACTGCTGCTGCTGCCACCACCACCACCACCACCACCACCACCACCACCACCACCACCACCACCACTGCTGCTGCCACCACCACCACCACCACCACCACCACCACCACCACCACCACCACCACCACCACCACCACCACCACCACCACCACCACCACCACCACCACCACCACCACCACCACCACCACCACCACCACCACCACTGCTGCTGCCACCACTGCACCACCACTGCACAACTGCTGCTACCACCACTACTACTGCTACTACTACTACTACTACTACTACTACTACTACTACTACTACTACTACTACTACTACTACTACTACTACTACTACTACTACTACTACTATTGCTACTGTTCCTTCTCCTTCTCCTTCTCCTTCTCCTTCTCCTTCTCCTTCTCCTCTTCCTCCTCCTCCTCCTCCTCCTCCTCCTCCTCCTCCTCCTCCTCCTCCTCCTCCTCCTCCTCCTCCCACACTACTACTACATTTTTTTTATCAGCATATTTAACTCTAAGACCAGTGTAAGGCATCCTAACTCATCCCAAGCCATTTTAACCCAGGCCAAGCCAGTTCCACACATTCCAACCCTTTATAATCCATTTCAAGCTATTTCAATCCTCTTATAAGCCATTTCATCTCATTTTAACCCATTCCAAGCCATCTGAATCTCCTCCTAGCCATTCCAACTCCATTACAAGTCATTCTAACAATTTTTAAGCCATTTCAAACCATTTTTAACCATTTTTATTCTAAGCCCTTTAAAGCCATTTTAGTATAATTTTAACATCTTTTAAGCCATTTTATCACATTATAAGCCATTTCAAGCCATTTTATCACATAAGCCATTTCAAGCCATTTTATCAAATTATAAGCCATTTCAAGCCATTTTACCACATTATAAGCCATTTCAAGCCATTTTATCACATTACAAGCCATTTCAAGCCATTTTAGCGTAATTATAACACTTTTCAAGCCATTTTATCAACATTCTAAGCCATTTTAACATCATTTTAACATCTTCAAAGCCATTTCATACATTCAAAGGCGTTTCAAGTTATTTTAACATTATTTTAACATGTTTCAAGCCATTTTAACAAATTTTAAGCCATTTTAAGCCATTTTAGCATCATTTTACAGTCTTTCAAGTTATTTTAACACATTCCAAGCCATTTCAAACCATTTTACATCATTCTAACATCTTCCAAGCCATTTTAACGCATTCTAAGCCATTTCAAGCCATTTAATCCCTTTCCAAAACATTTTAACCCCTTTAATATGGTTTCAAATTGTTCTACTCTTTTGAAACCCCCTTAGAAAGTCATTTTATTTTATACAAAGCCATTTTAAGTCATTTGAAATCTAAGTAAGCCATTTCTAGCAATTCCAAGTCATAAAGATTTAATTTTCAAACTGTAGTAAGCCATTTCCTTACATTTCAAGTCTCTGTAAGCCATTATAAATAATTATTAGCCATTTTAAACCTCAATAAGCCATTTTAATTTTTTTTCCAGCCATTGCAAATCTCGGTAAGACATATTAAAACGTTTCAAAATATATCAAGCCAATTTTTTGTAATTCTAAGCCATAAGAAGGTAATTTTGTCGTCATTCTAAGCCATTTTATATCCTGGTAAGCCATATTATGTAATTTCAATTTATAATAAGCCATTTCTAGTAATTCTATGGCATAAGAAGGCTTTTTCTAACTCTTCTAAGCCATTTCCGGCCAATTCGAGCCCTGGTAAGCCATATTAAGCCATCTCAAACCATACTAAGACATTTTAGTTATTTCAAGCCATAGGAAGATAATTTCAGTCATTTTAATCCATATCCAGCTATTTCTAACCCTGGTAAGCATTTTAAGACATTTCAAAATATTTCAAGCCATTTTTAGCAATTTCAAGCCATAAGCTATTTTTCAACCATTTTAAGTAATTTTTAGCCATTTCAAACTTCAATAAGCCATATTAAGGCATTTCAGTCCATATTAAGCCCTTTTAGTGATTTCAAGTTGTAAGAAGTTAATTCAAGCCATTTCAAACAATGATGAGCCATTTATTTGTGATGTCAAGCCATTAAAAGACAGTTTTCTGGATATTCTAAGCCTTTTCTAGCCATGATAAACTATGATAAGCCATTTTTAGTGATTTCAAGCCATAAGAAGACAGTTTTCTAGATATTCTAAGCCTTTTTCCATCCATTTGAAACCCTGGTAAGCCATTTTAAGACAATTCTAAATATTTCGAGCCATTTCTAGCAATTTCAAGCTATAATATATTTTTCAGCCATTTTAAGTATTCTCCAGCCATTTCAATCTTCAATAAGCCATATTAAGCCATTTCAGCCAATATTAAGCCTTTTTAGTGATTTCAAGTTGTATAGAGCTAAGTTAAGCCATTTCAAACTATATTAAGCCATTTTTAGCCATTTAGAGCCTTAAGAACATATTTTTCTGAATATTCTAAGCCTTTTCCAGCCATTTTAAACCCTCTTTAGCCATTTAAGGCATTTCAATATATAGCAAGGCATTTTCTAGCAATTTCAAACCATAAGATATTTTTCAGTCATTCAAAGTCATTTCTAGCCATTTCAAATTTCAACAAGCCATATTAAGCCATTTCAGTCCATATTAAGCCTTTTTAGCGATTTCAAGTAGTAAGAAGTTATTTGAAGACATTTCAAACCATGATGAGCTATTTTTTTTATTTCAAGCCATAAAAAAACAGTTTTCTAGATATTCTAAGCCATTTCCAGCCATTTTAAACCCTGGTAAGCCATTTTAAGGCATTTAAATATAAAGCAAGCCATCTCTAGCAATTTCCAGCCATAAGATATTTTTTAGCCATTCTAAGCCATTTCCACCAATTTTAAAACTCAACAAGCCATATTGAGCCATTTCAGATCATAGCAAGCCATTTTTTAGCTACTCCAAGTAGTAAGAAGTTGATTAAAGCCATTTCAAACCATGATGAGACATTTTTGTGATTTCAAGCCATAAAAAGATAGTTTTCTAGATATTCTAAGCCTTTTGTAGCCATTTGAAACCCTGTTAAGCCACATTAAGACATCTCCACATATTTTCACCTATTTTTACTTGATTTCATTTCTTTTCATGTTTTTCGTCTATTTTTGCCTATTTTCACGTATTTTAACGCTTTACTAATGAACGAAAAGGACATTGAGTTTTAAATTACGGGTCTGTCTTGCTCTTAAATTATTCTATTATTCTTTTTTTCCTTTTTCCCTATTCCTCTCTCTCTCTCTCTCTCTCTCTCTCTCTCTCTCTCTCTCTCTCTCTCTCTCGTTTTCCTTGTTTTTGAAGAGGTCAGAGGTGTGAGAGGAGAGAGAGAGAGAGAGAGAGAGAGAGAGAGAGAGGAGAGACAAGGCTTAATTAAAATTCTCCTTCGTGAAACTTTTCTTCTTCTACTTCTTCTTCTTCTTCTTCTTCTTCTTCTTCTTCTTCTTCTTCTTCCTTTTCTTTTCTTTTCTTCTTTTCCTTCACTACTTTGTCACCTTAATCTTGTTATTCTTTACCACTGATCTCTCTCTCTCTCTCTCTCTCTCTCTCTCTCTCTCTCTCTCTCTCTCTCTCTCATCCGTCTCCGTTTTTTTTAACTTTTTCTTTTTTTTTTTTTTTTTCATGTCCTTATTTACTTTTTTCTTTTTATATCTTTGTCTTTATTTTCTTGTCTTTATTGTGTCCTTTCTTATTTTCTTCCTTTCTTTCTTATTTCTCTTTTTTCTTTTGCCGTTTTTCTCTTTACTTTCTCTTTTCTCTTTTCTCTTTTCTCTCATTTTTCTATCTTATCTCTCGCCCTCTACGTATCTCTCTCTCTCTCTCTCTCTCTCTCTCTCTCTCTCTCTCTCTCTCTCTCTCTCTCTCTCTCTCTCTCTCTCTCTCTCATTCACTCCTTTATCTCCCTAATTTTCATTCTTCAATTCACCACTGGATCGGAAAAGAGAGAGAGAGAGAGAGAGAGAGAGAGAGAGAGAGAGAGAGAGAGAGATAAATTTACTTACACCTCACTTTTAAATCTCTATCTCACTTGTCAACACTTACGATAGAGCGAGCGAGAAAGTAAAAGAAAGAAAATTTAAAGCTATTTCCTTCCCAATAACTTTTTTTTCACTTCAATTAATGAAAAACTTAATGGAAAAAGTAAGCGACTTTGGGACCAAGTAAGGAGAGGACACAGGAGCGAGACACACGCACACCCTCCCTCCACCTCGGTCAGCGACATACTGAAGGCACAGGGAAAGAGAGAGAGAGAGAGAGCCGAGGTTAGACTCTCATAATGTAAACAAAGGGAATAAAATACCATTACATCTCCTGATTTTTCACGCTCAACCCTCCTGATTTTTTCGTCTACTTAGATCAGAAAATTTGTCAGGAGCTAAATTTCTGGAGATTAGAGATTGTATATTATCAGAGTTTTGAGAAATTTAAGATAGTTTTTTTTTCTTTTATATTTTTTATTACATGAGGTGATTTAAAGGATGATGTCTTGTTAATTAATGAAGCTAGCGGTGTATGCTAATTAATGAGACTTTTAGGGACAGAGAGAGAGAGAGAGAGAGAGAGAGAGAGAGAGAGATGCAAAAACTTACATATATGCAACAAAGAGAAACAGATTGATTCTCTCTCTCTCTCTCTCTCTCTCTCTCTCTCTCTCTCTCTCTCTCTCTCTCACACACACACACACACACTCCAAGAGAGAGAGAGAGAGAGAGAGAGAGAGAGTTTCTTCCATCCTCATTTGACCTTAACAATGTTCCCCTCTTCCCTTGATTTTGTCACCTCTCTCTCTCTCTCTCTCTCTCTCTCTCTCTCTCTCTCTCTCTCTCTCTCTCTCTCTCTCTCTCTCTCTAGACAGAAAGACAGACTGCCTGAATAACTGATTAATTAACTGAGAAACTGACACACACACACACACACACACACACACACACACACAAAAAGAAAGAAGAAAAAAATAGACTGGAAAACAAACAAATAAATATAGAAAACGAAAGAGAGAGAGAGAGAGAGAGAGAGAGAGAGAGAGAGAGAGAGAGAGAGAGACCTAATGCACATACTCTCTCTAATACAGATATAAAGAGCAAAACAATTCATTTTTACTTTCTTGGACAAAAGTTTCTAAAGATTTATCATACGAACATAAGATGAGGAAGAGGAGGAGGAGGAAGAGGAGGAGGAGGAGGAGGAGGAGGAGGAGGAGGAGGAGGAGGAACAGAACAAACGGAAGGGGAGAGAAAAAGTTATAAGAAGAGGAAGAAACAGAGGAAAAGATAGAAAGAAAATGCACGTGTGAAGAGAAAGAGGAAGAGGAGGAGGAGGAGGAGGAAAAGGGGGAGGAGGAGGAGGAGGAGGAGGAGGAGGAGGAAGAAGAGGAGGAGGAGGAGGAGGACAAGGAAGAGGAAGGTATAATGAAGGTAAGGAATGATGTGAGAAGAAGAAGAAGAAGAAGAAGAGGAGGAGGAGGAAGAGGAGAAGGAGAAGGAGAAGGAACAGTAAATGAGAATGGGAAAAAATATGATAAAGATTAAATGAAATAAGTAAAAGAGTAAAAGGATGATGTAATGAAGAGGAAGAGGAGGAGAAGGAGGAGGAGGAGGAGGAGGAGGAGGAGGAGGAGGAGGAGGAGGAGGAGGAGGAGGAGGAGGTAAAAAGGTGAATCCCTAATTATACCTTTACTAATCTTACCTCCGAGTTCTTCAATCTTACTTTTATTTCAACTTCTTCTTCTTCTTCTTCTTCTTCTTCTTCTTCTTCTTCTTCTTCTTCTTCTTCTTCTTCTCTTCTATATCTTTTTGATTTTTGTAGGAATTCTTTAGATATGATTTTTTTCCTCCTCCTCCTCCTCCTCCTCCTCCTCCTCCTCCTCCTCCTCCTCCTCCTCCTCCTCCTCCTCTTCCTCCTCTCTATCTTTTTCCTTCCCTCTCTCTCCTTTCCTTCCTCTTCTCTTTTCATTTTTTTCTTCCTCCTCCTCCTCCTCCTCCTCCTCCTTCTCAACCGTTCCCTCTTACATTCTCTTTAATAGGAGAGGGGAGCAAACTCAAGAGGAGGAGGAGGAGGAGGAGGAGGAGGAGGAGGAGGAGGAGGAGGAGGAGGAGAAGAAGAAGAGGAGGAGGAGGAGGAGGAGGAGGCGTTTAGGAAAGGAAAGAAGAGATAAGGAGGAAGAGGAAAAAAAAGGAGGAACAAGATGAGGTCGAGGATAAGAAGAGGAAGAAAAATTAAAGAAAATGAAGGATAAAAGAAAGGAGAAGGAAGAAGAGGAGGAGGAGGAGGAGAAGGAGGAAGAGGAGGAGGAGGAGGAGAAGGAGGAAGAGGAGGAGGAGGAGGAATCTGCATCTTCAGAGGAAACTTGCAGAAGAGGTGTGTGTGAGAGAGAGAGAGAGAGAGAGAGAGAGAGAGAGAGAGAGAGAGAGAGAGGAAGGCATGATGGATGAGGAGGAGGAAGAGGAGAGGAGGAGGAAGAAGAGGAGGAGGAGGAGGAGGAGGAGGTGGAATAAAGGGAGATAAATAAAGACTTTTGGTGTGAATCTCTCTCTCTCTCTCTCTCTCTCTCTCTCTCTCTCTCTCTCTCTCTCTCTCTCTCTCTGTCTTCGTGCTTAAGAAATGAAGAAGGAAAAGGTGACAAGAAAAGAGAAGAAGAAAGAAGAAGAAGAAGAAGAAGAAGAAGAAGAAGAAGAAGAAGAAGAAGAAGAAGGAGAAGAAGAAGAAGAAGAAGGTGAGATATAAAAATGCAGAAAAGAGAAAAGGGGGAGGAGGAGGAGAAGGAAGAGGAGAAAAGGGGAGAAGAAGGAGGAGGGGGAAGAAGAAGAGGAGGAATAAAAGGCGGAAATGGGCCGAAAAGAAAAATGGGGAGGAAGGAAGAGAAGAGGAGGAGGAGGAGGAGGAGGAGGAGGAAGAGGAAGGAGTGGTATAAGAAAAGACGAAGAAGACAAAAGAGGAAGAACAGAAGACAAAGAAGAGGAATATGAGAAGAAAGAGGAGGAGGAGGAGGAGGAGGAGGAGGAGGAGGAGGAGGAGGAGGAGGCTTAAAATGTCAGAAGTGAGGTATGGAGAGAAGAGAAGCAATAAGGAAGAGAGATCCTCCTCCTGCTCCTCCTCCTCCTCCTCCTCCTCCTCCTCCACCTCCTCCTCCTCCTCCTCCTCCTCTTCCTCCTCCTTCACTCTTCTTTCATTTCTTTCATTCTCTCTCTCTCTCTCTCTCTCTCTCTCTCTCTCTCTCTCTCTCTCTCTCTCTCTCTCTAGTGACAGTGACATTATCAGTGATGTATATTGTTGGTACCCTCTCTCTCTCTCTCTCTCTCTCTCTCTCTCTCTCTCTCTCTCTCTCTCTCTCTCTCTCTCTCTCTCTCTCTCTCTCTCAACCTGAAGTTAGTACCAGAGAGAGAGAGAGAGAGAGAGAGAGAGAGAGAGAGAGAGAATCTCCCTCGTTTTTTTTTTTTTTTTGAGGTATTTTTTATTTGTGAGCCAGCTTTACATATATTTTTATACATTGGTGAGTCAAGAGCTTCAGTAGGGTTGCTGAGAACTATCTTTGACATGGAATTAAATACACGGAACAACTAAAATATGCAAAACTAAATTACCAATTATACAGACACGTACAGTACATGTGCTATTTACATGCTATGGTTGTTTAATCCATGCATTGGCAGCAGACTTAAAGGTGTGTAGGGAGGTGGTGTAGTGAAGCTGTGTCTGCATAACCAGATGGTTCCACATTCGCGTATAACGTGGAAGGAAGGAGCGAAGGAAGGTCTCCGTCCTAGCAAAAGGGACGACGAGTTGGTGAACCCTGGATGTGGCAGCTCTGGTGGTGTGGCCATGTGGCTGTGCCCAGGGCTGGCGGAGTGCAGTCAGGTGCGGGGCGCCTTGCTTATGTGTCTTGTAGATGACACACAACCCTGCCACATCACGACGCTGCTGAAGAGGCTGCATGGTAGGGGACGGCTGGTCTGGCGGGGCCTTTAGACGTATCAGGCGTTGTGCTCGATGCTGGATCTTGTCTAGAAGGCTTAAGTATGAGGGGGGGCAGGACAACCAGGTGAGAGGGCATACTCCATAAGGGGCGGACTTGAGCTGCATATAGGGTGGAGATTCCCTGGGAGTCGAGGAGATGTGAGACGCGCCGGATGCAGCTAAGTTTCCATGCGGCTTTCTTGGCTATAGTCCTGACGTGTCCAGTGAAGGTCAGGGCACTGTTCATTTCCACACCAAGTATGGAGATGGAAGCCTGCAGGGGTAACGCCCTTCCATCAAGTAAGATGGTGGGTGTGTCAGGGGAGTGTCGTCGGAAACCAGCATCACCTGTGTCTTGTCAGGAGCAAGTTCCACTTGCCATCGATGCCCCCATGAAACTATGGTTTGCAGTACCTGGTTGATGTGTGCGACAGTCGCACAGTGATCACCGCTGTCGCAAGGGAATGTCAGGGTACAGTCATCGGCGTATGCATGTGCCTCTGGAATGAGCTGGAGCAGGTCATTAAAAAATGCATTCCAGAGGAGAGGGCCGAGAACACTACCCTGTGGGACGCTGGCAGAGATAGGATGTTGGTCTGATGTTTGTCCATTCATCACCACTCTGAGGTATCTGCCTCGCAGGTAGTCTTGCAGCAAGAGGAGCAGATGCCCGTGGATACCCAAGCTGTTCAGTTTGGTGATTAGGCCGTGATGCCACACCCTGTCGAATGCTCCCGCAATGTCGAGAGCAATGATAAAGGTGTCTTTTCCCTGGTCTAGGGACTTATGCCAGGTGGTGGATAATTGAAGTAACAGGTCTGCTGCTGACCTGTTATTTCTGAAACCAAATTGTTTGGTATTAAGTAGATGATGTGAGCCGAGAAAGCAAGATATTTTGTTTGCTATAATGGCTTCAAGTATTTTACCAGGAACTGAGAGAAGGGAGATAGGTCTATAGTTCTTGGGATCAGTCCTCTTGCCCTTTTTGTGTATTGCCACCACTCTGGCACCCTTCCAGAGGGTGGGCCACACTCCAGTGGTGATGCAGTGCTGAAAAATGGCGGTGAGGGGTGTAGCCAGCTGAGAGGCACAGTGCTTAAGGATATGAGGGCTTATGTTGTCTGGGCCTAAGGCCTTGTTAGTGTCAACTTGTGACAGACGTTGCCGTACTTCCTCAATAGTGATGGTAATGGTGGAAAGTTTCGCATTTGTGAGGGCTGGCACAAATGGAGGAGGGCGCTCAGGATCAGGTACTGACATCTTGTTGGAGAAAAAAGATGCAAGTACTTCAGCTTTGTCCTTATTTTTGGTGGCCACTGTACCATCGGACTTGTGTAGTGGTGGAACATCATCATCTGATGTCAGGCCTTGCTGCTGCTTAAGTGTGGTCCACCAGGTCTTACTACCCACTGAACGACCGCTGAGTTTGGTCTTAAGGTCTTCTTGCCAGCGTCGTTGAGCCCACTGTTGTACTTGTCGCATGGCTGCACAAGCGTGCTTGTAGCGCTCCTTATTAAATTGGGTAGCATGGCGTGAATACAGTTTCAAGCGCGACTCTTTTCATCAGCTGCCACTCTACACTGGTAACCAAACCAGGGCTGGTCAAGGGGCTTAACAGTGTAGGAATGGCAGGAACATACCTTTCTTGGTACTTGAGCAGAGTACGTGTAAAAGTGTGTACTTGATTATTGATGTCTCCTACGAGGATGCTGCTCCAGGGCGTTTGTTGTAAGGTGTTGCAGAGACCTTTCCAGTCTGCTTTTCCCCACAACCAGTTGGTGCGTGTCACAGCATCATCCCTCTGAGGTGCAACCTGGATTACGCTCAGGACAGCCACATGATCTGATGATCCCACAGCACTGAGTGGAGTGCAGGTGACAACACTGTCTGGTAGATCGCTAACGACAGGATCTAGAGATGAGCCAGAAGTATGAGTGGGAAAATCAACATAATTGGAGAGACCATGTACTGTGAGGAGTTCCTCAAAAGATCTTGCAACCAAGTGTTGGTTCATGTCACCAACAATGACGACGTGGTTACAAGTGTGTTGTTGCAGCAGCTCATCGAGGTGAGATTGGAGGAATGCAATGGGCTCATTACCGTGCCACTGTGGACGGTAACACACACACAGCAAGACGGTCTGGTGTTGAGCCCATATCTTGAAAAACATCATCTCAAGATGATTTGGAAGGGTGACGTCAAGTAGTTGGACCGACAGACTCTTGTGGAAGGA
>NC_059264.1:5791582-5844082 GCF_017591435.1 Portunus trituberculatus | reverse complement strand
TTTCCTATCTCCCGATGTATCATTTGCTATATCTATCATTTTTTTACGTAAGAGGGAAAGCTGGCCAAGGGCAACAAAAAAACATAAATAAAAAGGCCCACTTGATTGCCAGTTCCCTTAAAGGTTAGTAGAGTTAGCCAAAAGTCTGGGAAAAATGTACATCTTGAAACCTTCCTCTTAAAAGAAGTCAAGTCGTAGAAAGATGGAAATACTGAAGCAGGCAGGGAGTTCCAGAGTTTACCAGAGAAAGGTATGAATGATTGAGAGTACTGGTTAATCTCTTGCATTAGGGAGTTGGACAGAATAGGGATGGGAGGAAGAAGAAAGCCTTGTGCAGTGAGGTCGTAGGAGGGGAGGCATACAGTTAGCAAGATCAGTAGAACAGTTAGCATGAAAATGGCGATAAAAGATAGAAAGAGATGCAACATTCTGGCGGTGACACAGTTGAAGACAGTCAGTCAGAGGAGGGGAGTTGATGAGACGAAAAGCTTTAGATTCCACCCTATCATAACCTAAATATACCTGTATATATCCTATTTTTCTGTCTATTTATATCTATCTATATATTTTTATCCTTCTCCCGCTACTTTCATATTTATTTATCTATCAGTTCTCTCTCTTTCTATCCTTCCATTTTTTTTTTTTTTTATCTTTTCTCTCCATCATCATCCCCATTCATGTTAATAAACCATCTCTATTTTTCCTCCTTTCTCATATCTCATTCTTCCCTTTCCTTGATTCTTGCTTCTCTTTTATTCATCGCGTGCCCTTGTGCTCTATATTAGTCATATTCTAGTGTGAATGTTAAATGTTCTAGTGTTTCTTGTTCTTCCCCAAGGTGGATTAACTTTCCATATGAACGGGCAAAATATATACATTCAAAATATTAAGTCGAAGTTTGCTATCGTGTTAATGTTATAAGAAACAATATATAAAATTCGTTTTGTGTGTCTCAGTTATATACTTTTGAATGTCCTTGAGAGATTATTGAATTTTTATATACTGGAATATGAAGTAAAAAATATATATCCGTAAATCAATGTATGTCCTTGTGATGTTATTTCAGAAATAGGAAAAGATAATGAAAAACTTGCACTATTAATTGAAAAGCTATATATAAATTTGAATGAATCAAGTTATAAGTATTCACAAAACTACGAAGGCACACACAAACGAATAAAACAAATATATCCCAAAACACAAACCAAACATTATCACAACACCAAAACAACAAAATAAAACACATCTAGAATACAAACATACATTAAACAACACAAAATCTAAAAAAAAAAAAAAAAAATACACTAAGAACAAAATACAAGCGCACACACCACAAACTGACAAAACATACACATCCCAAAACACAAACCAAACATTATCACAACAGTAAAACAACAAAAAAAGACACATAAAATACAAAAACACATTAAACAACACAAAAGACTAACAAAACTTATAAAACATACTAAGAACAAAATACAAGCGCACACACCACAAACTGATACAAAACATATACATCCCAAAACACAAACCAAACATTATCACAACACTAAAATAAGAGAAAAACACATTTAAAATACAAATAAACACTGAACAACACAAAAAACTAACAAAACATTAAAAAATATACTTATAACAAAATAGAAACGTGGATTGGAGGAGTTTCCCGCCAGTGACGTCACACCAGCAGGACATTAGCACGAGTCTCCCTAAACACGCAATTTGAGGGAACTGTGACTTAATTAACCTCTTAGACACCCCGGGACGCTGCGTGGCCGGCGCCTGAGAACCCCGGGGAGCTGGTGTAGGCGCTGAAGAGGCAGGTAATAGCGAGGAAATATGAAATAACCGGGAAATATATTTGAATTCCCGCTCATGTTGTGTTTGGCCTCCATGTTTGTTGTTATTTTATCTTGGCGTGGCGGAATTAGTCGCTTCTCTCTCTGGTTCACCTTCTTCTGGCGTCTACACAGGATAGTTAAAGGATAGTAGTCGTAGGTAACGTAATAGTTGTCAATGGTAGTCGTAATAGTATAAGTTCATAGTTATACTTATTTTTGTTATTCTATTTTTTCTACCCTCGCTTGTCATTTCGTAGTAATTTGTCTACTATCGTGCCTGTAAGGTAGTGAAGAGGGGATAGTTAGATTGGTAGTAGTAATAATAGTAGTATACCATAGTGTCCTTTATCAGTCCTTTATATTCTGGTTATATTTACCTATTATTTATATATCCCTTTAATTTACCTTACCTACGTACCATAGCGACCATTTTTAAACCATTCCCCATACAGTTAACCATTCACACATATATAGCTAACCACTTATAACTACTAATGCAATTTAATATTTTACGTGAACTAATCACGTATTTATGGGGCAGAATGCAACAAACAACGTAATTTTGTGTTGATTTTCCTGCTTCGTGACGTATTTCATAATGTTGCACTGGGATTTCATAATATTTAAACTGGATTATGGTGGCGTGGACTGGAGTGAAGTGGAATATAACTGGATCTAACTGGGTGGGAGAATTGCATCATGTTGCTTCACTACGAGGGTATATAGAGACTGGGGAGGGTCACGTTGGGTTCAGTCCGTCACAGTCACCCAGTCAAGCAGTCGGTCTTCAGTACATGACTATATGACTAGTGGCTCTCGTTGTTGTTCTTGTTGTTTGTTTGGTGGTGGTAGGTATTGTTAGTAGCTTCGTTGGCACTGTCCTGATATAGACATCCCTCCAGCTGCCCTCGTTCCCCGGCTCCTCCTTTGGCTGATGGAACGTTGGAATGGAAATATTATAACCAAAACTAACCTAATCTAGTTGAGGCGATACGCACTGCTGATACGCTTTCCTCAGAACCCTTCTTACCTATAGGGTGGTTAGGTTAGGTTAGTTTTGGTTATCATATTTTCACTCCCGTCATCTGAGTGAAAGACCTGCAAAGGGGGAGCTGGGAAATGAGGACAGTTGAGGGATGTCTTTATTAGGACAGTGCCGGTTTGATTTTTTTGGGTGTTGATTCATTGTGTTAACTTGCCTGAAGGGAGATTTGCTGGCTCTCAGATAAGAGGAATCCACATTAGCATATAAGTGGGCATTTTTTAGTTTTATTTTTTTGTTTATGTATTTGTTTACTTTATTTTTTTTATTTTATGTTGGTCTTTGCCAGCTTTCCTCCCTTGTATAGAAAAAAAAAAAAAAATCTGCAAGCACACCATTCTCCATTTCTCTTGTATGTTAAGTTAATGGCACAATCCTGATATAGTCATCCCTCCAGATTAAAGCAACAGAAAATATAACACTGAAATTCAGGAAAACAAAAGTGGTCTGAGCCAAAGCCAAGAACTAAACTGCATTATGGCATTATTAACTTGGTACTGTTCTGATATAGATGTCCCTCCAGCTGCCTTTGTTTTTCTTTTTATACCATGTAGACTTTTCACGGGAATTTATGGGCTAAAGGGGATACTTTTTGTAGTACCTCCTATCTCAAAGCCCACCCGCTAGGAAACCGTTGCCCTGAGTAAGGAAGCCCAACCTACACTCGGACCGTGGACAGGATTTGAACCCGTTAGCTTGGAGACCCCTCGGACCCCAAAGCACGCATGGTTCCACTGTACCACGGAGACCCCTACGCTCTTTCACTCTGCTGACTGAACGTGGGAATGAAAATATGATAACCTAACTTAACCTAGCTAGCATACCCTAACCACACTATTGGTTGGAAGAATTGTGAAGAAGACATGTGAGCGGTGCGTGTTGCCTCAACTAGGTTAGGTTAGATGAGGTTAAAATTAGGGTTATTTTATGTTAGGGGAAAGTTAGAGTTAGACCAGTTTAGGCTAAGATTAGGTTAGGTTAGGTTAGGTCAAAGTTTGTTAAGTTAATTTAGGTTAAGTTAGGTTAAAGTTTAAGTTAATTTAGTTTGGCATTAGGGTTATGTTATATTAGGTTGAAGTGAAGTTTGGGTTAGGTTAATTTAGGTTATTATATTTTCATTCCCCACATTCCACCCCCCTCCCCCCCAATGAGTGAAAGAGCCAGAAAGTGAGGACAGCTGGAAAGACGGCTATATTAGGACAGTGCCAAGTTAATAAAGTTTTTGTCATTTTTGTAGCCATGCAGGAAAAGAAGCTGAGTTTGTGTCATGTGTATATTAGGTTAGGTATGATCATGGCTAGGTTAAGGTATTGTTTGGTCATTTTATTACATTATGTTCATTTAAGGGGGTATCACACTGGCCTATGATACGCTGAACAAGAAATGTCCACTCCAAATAGCTGGAACTTTCCTGAGAATAGCAGAGCAAAGTTCGGATAGTCTGATATTCACTTCGCTTCTCAGTATGCTATCCCAGTAGAAAAGTAAACATAAGATATATAGTAAAGACCTATTATTTAAACTAAAAAGAACGCACATAAATTTTCATATCAGAATATTAAATAATATTTCATTAATCTAGAAAGGTAAAATATATATATCAATAGTTTGGGGTCATGGCAAGCATCCCCAATTCTATAAAGTTGCCGTCGTGCACCTCTCAGTTTTCTCCAGCTTCTTCCTCTTCTTCAATAACAGGAAGTGCAAAAACAATTGTTACACGATGCACAGGTTGAGGTAGAAGTGGCATGGTTTAGTTCTGGTTTGTTTTGATGAGGCTTGGTGTTGGTTGGTGGGCTGTTTACCTGGCATAGCAAGAAGGCAGGCAGCTTGTGTGTGATAACGTTCCTGGTTTCAAACAAAGAGCCATGGCCCGTGTTCTGCGTAACATAGGCCAGTGTGATACCTTCTTTAGAGTGAAGTTTTAGCTTATGTAGTCAAAATTTTGAGTGTTGCAGTTGGACTTTTTTTATTGAGTATTAATTCTTTTTGTTTTGTCGTTATTTACTTGTTTTATTTTATTTATTTATATATTTATTTTTATTTATTTTTTTTTTTTGCCACTGTAATATTGAAATAACTTTGGACATTTATTGTAATATTAAAGTAACATTTGAGTTCTTTTGGTAAAATTGAAGTAACATTTTTTTTCTTTTAGGGTGTTAATATTGGACTAATATGTTTTTTGTGGTAATATTGAAACAATTAAGATTTTTTGGTAATATTGAGGTAACAAGAGTTTTTTAGGGTAATATTGAAGTATCATTAGGGTCTCTCTCTCTCTCTCTCTCTCTCTCTCTCTCTCTCTCTCTCTCTCTCTCTCTCTCTCTCTCTCTCTCTCTCTCTCTCTCTCCTTCTATCTTTCTATTTTCTCTCCCTTCTCTTTCTTCTCCCATTTCTTTTCCTTCCCTTCTTTCTCTCTTCTTTTTCTTATTCCCTTCCTTCTCTTCTTTGTTCTTTTCCCTAGAGTATTGCATACAGGCCTGGTCACCCCACTATAGGCAGGATATCAACATGTTAGAAGCAGTTCAGAGAAGAGCAACTAGGATGATACCAGCATTAAAGTGCCTGGAGTATAGAGATAGATTAAAGGAATTAAACATGTTTTCATTTGAGAGATGTATAAGAGGGGATATGATAGAGTTATTTAAAATGTTCTCAGATACAAACTACATAGATGTGAGATCTTTCTTTACCTTAGAGGAGGGAAATAGGACTAGAAATCATGGCAGGAAGATTAGAAAGCAAGGCTGCAGGTTAGATATAAGAAAATATTTCTTTAGTCATAGGGTGGTAGACTTCTGGAATGCATTGCCAGAGACGGTTGTAAATAGCACTAGTTTGACAATGTTTAAAAACAGATTAGATAAGCACTTAAATTTATTAGATTTATAATTATGTATAGCACTGCATGATAGTTTTTATAAGAAATTTACTATAGTTAAACAAGACATGATCCCCATGTATGGGGACCACAAATTGTAGAGGATTTCGCTGCAGGACTTAGCCCTGTTAATGGGCCAAATATTTAGAATTAGTATATAATGTATTGTGTACTTGTAAGTGTATCTTTAAGTACTGATGACGAGGTCGCTGTGCGACTGATACAGGATAACCTAGATGGGCCCTGGTGGCCATTTGTTATCCTATTATTTATGTTATGTTATGTTCTCTCTTCTCTTTCTCTCCCTGTCTCTGCCACACCACCAATACCATCACCACCACAATAACCCCCTCCTCTCCCCCCCATTATCCACAGCGCTGGTCTAGGCATCACCACACACCACCACCACCACCACCACAATGTTTGGTCAGCCTCGGTCAACCTTCGGGGCCACCAACACCACGTTCGGGGCCAGCTTTGGCACTCCGAGCACCACCGCCAGCACCACCGGCTTTGGGGGCAGCACCTCCTTTGGTAGATTTGGTGCCCCGGTAAGTGTTATCTCTCTCTCTCTCTCTCTCTCTATCTATATATTTTTCCTTTTTTGTTTTTTTGTTTCTTTTTTCATATTTTTTTTTCTTTGGCGATATTTCTATTTTTTGTTTATATTTTATTTATTGTATTTTTCCTTTTTTTTATGTTTTTAAGTCTTTTTCTTTGTTTTCCTTTTTTATATATTTCTTTCTATTTTTAGTATTTTTCATTTTTGTTTTCCTTTTTTCTTGTTTTGTTTTCAATTTTCTCATTTGAATTTTTTTCTCTTTATTTTCATCTTGTTTATTCTTTTTGTATTTTTTGTTTGATTTGTTTGTTTTAATTTTTGTATTGCTTGTTTTCTTTTTATTCTTGTTTATTTCAATCTTTCCCTTCACCAATTTTCCATATAATTTTCACATCAACCATCAGTATTTTCCAGCATTTTTAGTCTTTAATCTCAATATTATCCACTTCCTGAGCCATATTTTCCCTTCTTTCCTCTGTTTTCCACTTCAACCATTGATATTTTTCCCCCCTCAAGCAATTGCTCCCTTCACCAATTCTTCATTTTCACTTCAATCATCAATTTTTCCATTGTTTTTAGTCTTTCACCTCAAAGTTGTTCACCTGAATCTTCATCATTTTCCCCTGACTTTCCTTTATTGTCCACCATCAATAATTTCCACCCATAGCAATCTTTCCCTTCACCAATCCTTCATTTTCACTTCAATCATCAATGTTTTTCCTTAATTCTTAGTCTTTCACCTCAACATTTCCCACTTCCTAAATCTCCACCAAAACTTCCCTTCCACTAAGACCATCAATAATTTCCACCCACAGCAATCTACCCACTACTTTCCACCCCTAACCACTTACCACCCTTATTTCATCCCTAACTAATAAACCCCTAACTATAAACTCTATTTCACCTTACAGCAGCAACAGACCACCAGCTTTGGCACTGGCACTATGCCCTTTGGAGCCGCCACATCCTCCTCTACGTCCCTGTTTGGTACTCAGCCGCAACAGAGCACAGGGGGACTATTTGGCCAGCCCCAGACACAAGCATCCACAGGCTTCACCACTGGGTTTGGGTCTACAAGTGGTGGTGGGCTGTTTGGCCAGACGCAGCAGCCCGGTACAGGTGTGTAGGGTGTGGCAGGGTGTAGCAGGGTTGGTTGGGTTGGTTTGATAGGGTTGTGTTTGTGTTAAAGCTTCCTGTTTGTTTGTGTTCATGTTTGGAACTCCCTAGCGTGTTTCTGTTTAACTCTAGAACTGTATCTGTGCTTCTGTTGAATTCTAGAACTCCCTGCCTGCTTATTTATTTTTTTTTTTTTTATTCATTTATTTATTTTTTTTACTTGAACTCCCTACTTGCTTCTGTTTAGCTCTTAATACTCCCTGCCTGCTTTTATGTAACTCTAGAACTGCTTGAAAAATAAAAAAATAAAATTGATGCTGTGAAAAAGCTCTTAAGTGTTAATATTCACATGCCAATTTAATGCTGTGACGAAAAATAATAATGTCCTATCAACTCAATGCTGTGAAAAAAAAATAGATGCTGTGTAGGAAAATTGTCAATACATCCTTGCCGTATCAATGCTGTAAAAAAAATAAATAATAATAAGAAGAAAAATTTTATGTCAAAAATCCACCAATAACCTCCAGTAACACCACAAACACCAGTAATATACCACTAACACCATCTCTCTCTCTCTCTCTCTCTCTCTCTCTCTCTCTCTCTCTCTCTCTCTCTCTCAGGTTTATTTGGAGCGACGGGCACCACTGGCTTTGGGACGCAGCAATCCACACAGAACCGCCCCTTTGGGTTCGGCCAGACCACCACCAGCACCACCACCACAGGAGGGCTGTTTGGCACCACCCCATCCACTGGCGGCGGTCTCTTTGGCACCTCCACGGGTAGGTCCACATCCACCAGTCCTGCCTTGGTGAGATAGTGCATACGTTGTGGTTGTGGTGGTTGTTGTGATGGGTTAGGTAAGTTTTTGGGTTTTAATGGGGGTTTAATAGGTTGTTTTTGTTATTTGTAGTGGTTTTAATTATGATTCTTGTTATTTTTTATTTTTTTTTATTTTTGCTTTTTTTTGTTTCTTAATTTTCTTATTTTTTCACAATTTTGACTTGGTTTCTTTTTCTAATTTTTGTTAATTTCTCATTTTTTCCACAACTTACTCTATTCTATCTTATCTTTTCACAACTTTTACTTTTACTTTTTTTTTTTTTTTTTTTTTTTTTTTGTTCACTGTGCTCACCAACTTCTGGTGTGTGTGGCAGGGTTTGGCGGTGCAGGGGGAGCGGCGGTGAGCGGCACGACGGTGAAGTATGAGCCAGTGACAGGCAGTGACACCATGACCCGCAATGGAGTGTCCACCAACATCAGGACGCGCATTGAGGTCATCACCGCCATGAAGGTCAGTGTTGGGGGTGTTTTTTTTTTGGGGGGAAGGGGCGGGGGGACCTGTCTTTCTTTTACGAGAGACAAACGGACAGACTGACAGAACCCTGACAAAGACCAACCCTAACTTAACCTAATATAACCCATGAAATATGAGACAAACAGACAGACAATACCAACACAGGCTAATCCTAACCTGATATAACCCCCAGGAATGAGACAAACAGACAATTCCAACACAGACCAACCCTTACCTAACCTAACCTAGTGTAACACCCAGGAATATGAGACAGACAGACAGAAACCAAATAAAAACTGACCTTAATACAACCTAACTTATCCTAAACTAAACTAAACCTAACCTAACTTAACCCCCAGGAATGCGAGACAAACAGACAGACAGAACTCAACAAAGACTGACCTTAACCCAGCCTAAACCGAACCCAACCCAACTCAATCCAACCCAACTCAACTCAACTCAACTCAACCCCAATCTAACCAAACCTAACCTAACCTAACTTAATTTAACCCCCCAGGAATATGAGAACAAGTCAATGGAGGAGCTTCGAGTGGAGGACTATCTGGCCAATCGCAAGGGTCCAGGGCAGGCCGGGGCACTGGGGGGCTTCGGCCAGAGCCAGCCCCAGGCCACTCCTTCCTCCGGGGGCCTCTTCAGCACCAGCACCGGCACCTCTCTCTTTGGCTCCAAGGCTCCAGAAAATAAGTCACTTTTTGGCACCACTTCCACTGCTAGTAAGTATTTGCTTTAGTCTTATTTTTTCTTTTAATTTTTTTCTCTTCTTTTCTTCAAGGCTCCAGAAAATATGTTTTTTGTTTGGCACCACTTCCATTGCTAGTAAGTATGTTTTTTGTCTTTTATTTACTTTTTTCTTTCATTTTCTTTTTCTTCCTTCAAGGCTCCAGAAAAGTTTTTGTTTGGCACCACTTCCAGTGCTAGGAAATGTTTTTTTGTCTAAATTTCTTTTTTCTTTTCTTTCTCTTTTCTTTTTTCTTTTCTACAAGGTTCTGGAAAATATTTAACTAACTTTTTGTCACCTGTGACTGTTAGTAAGTGTTTGGTTTAACTCTTTTCCTCTTTTTTTGTCTCACCAATTCTCACCACCACTTACCACCCCACAGCTGGCTTTGGCACTACCAGCGGAGGCAGTCTGTTTGGTGCCAGCAATGTGACGCCAGGGTTCGGCCAGCCCAGTACCACCAGCACAGGCTTCTCCTTTGGCCAGACACAGCAGCAGCAGCAGCCCAAAGCAACAGGGTTCAACTTTGGCAGCACAGCGACTACCACGCCCTCCCTGTTTGGCACCACGGCACAGCAGCCACAGCAGCCATCCTTCGCCATGCAGGGCTTCCAGTTAGGGCAGAACACGCAGCAGCAGGTCTGTGGCTCAACCCTTTTTTATTTTTTTTTATTTTTATTTTTATTTATTATTTTTTTATACTGTATATAGAATTGTGATGTCTTCTGATCTAACCAAACTCAACCCAACTTTAACCTAACCTAGTTTAATCTTACCTTACCTTACATAACCTTACTGCACTCCACTGCACCTCACCTCACCTCACCTCACCTCACCTCACCTTACATTACATTAACTTACCTTACATTAACTTACCTTACCTTACATTACCTTACCTTACCTCACCTCACCTCACACCAACCTAACCTAACCAAACCAACACAACTTAGCCTAATTTTACCTCCTCCTCTCCCCGGCCAACAGAACACAGGTGGACTTTTTGGCACGCAGAACAAACCAGGCACGTCCGGCTTTCTCTCCACCCCCAACACTGGCGGCGGACTCTTCAGCAACAAGCCAGCTGGTATAACACAGCCGCTCGGTACTGGGTTTGGCACCACCTCCGCCGTTACCCCCTTTGGAACCACCCCCAGTGCATCTACAGGGGGTGGCCTCTTCGGGAACCAACAGCAGAACAAAGGCACTGGGCTCTTCTCTGCCTCCACGTTTAGTAAGTGTGGCTGTGTTTTTTATTATTATTTTATTTATTTATTTTTTTTCTCATGTTTTCATTTATGGTGGAGACTCAATACTAGAACTTAATTCGTTCCAAATGGCTGTTCGAGTATCAAAAATTTTACTATCAATACCCATAAATCAGGTAATTCGTTCTAATCTTAGCAGAAGTTTATAAAAATTTCAAAGTAATTTTTTCTTTGTAATTTTGATTTGTATATAATGTAAGTGAAGACTGGTGATGGATAATGTAGAAGAGGAGGGGAGAAGGGTGGGGAGGAGGAGGGAGGTCTTTGGAGGACAAGTCACCATCCATGAAAACATTTGGTGTGATTCCTGTGAACCCACTAGTGGAGGGCTGTGGCTCACTAACACTTGCACTCTCACTACATTCCTTATTTTCACCACCAGTAAGCCTCTAGGGTGCCATTATAAGTTTCTGAATGAAAAACTACCCATAGAGAGCAGAAGGTGTTTTTTTTTTCTCAAGACTGCGGCAGGACTTGGGATGCGCATTAGTATCCGGTATATTGGAATACCAACATTTTTGTTTTTCATTTATATATTTATTTATTTTTTTACTATAAATTTTGATGCATTATCTATCGGTCTTCAATATTTAACCCTTGGCCAAATTTATCCTCCTACATAAAAAAAAAAGCACTGCCATAACCACAACCATTCTTCTTCTTCTTCTTCTTCTTCTTCTTCTTCTTCTTCTTCTTCTTCTTCTTCTTCTTCTTCTTCTTCTTCTTCTTCTTCTTCTTCTTCTTCTTCTTCTTCTTCTTCTTCTTCTTCTTCTTCTTCTTCTTCTTCTTCTTCTTCTTCTTCTTCTTCTTCTTCTTCTTCTTCTTCTTCTTCTTCTTCTTTTTCTTTCTTTCTCTTCTTGTGACCTCTTCTACTTTACATCTCTTGGTAGGTCCTGGTTCCCTGTAGTGTTCAGGTCTTGATCCTTTCTGCAGCCTGCAAAATGAGAAAAGCAGAGAGGACAAGGCAGGGAACTCAACTCATGGACATTTTCTCCACACCTTACTATAAATTTTGACACCTCACTCATCTGTTTTCCGTGACCATAACCACAATTATTCCCCGACAGACACCGGCAGCACACCATTTGGCAACACCGGTCTCTTTGGGCAAAACAACAACCAGCAGAAGCCAGGAAGCACCATGCCATTCTGTAACTTTGGCCCTCCGAATATTGGCACTAATTTTGGCACCAACACTGGCAACGGTTTCCTCAACACCTCCGTGCCGTCCAACGCCCTGGGGATTGGTGGCACTGGCATCAACACAGGCAAGGGTGTAGGGTGTAGGAAAGAGTGTGTGGGTGATGTGTGTTTTTTTACTTTTTTTATTTGTTTGATAGGTTTGTTTGTGTATTTCAGTGTGGTAAAAGTCCAGAGCAAAATTAAAAGAAAATACGGTGTTGTACTTGGAAAAAGATGCTGGGTTTCTTTATTTTAATGGGGCAGTGGTCTAGAGTAATAAGATAAATAGAAAATAGTGTGTCTACTTAGTGGAAATGGTTATTTGGATGGAGGTAGGTTTATTTACTTCTTTTAATGTGGTGTTGTCTAGAACTACAAAACAGGTAAGTAAAGAGAATAGGGTGTCTAGTTAACCCCTTCAGTACTATGATGCATTTCCATATTCATTCTACTTACTATTTGGTGAGTTTATACAGCTTCAGAAAATCATGCAGGGATTAGAATAGTGAAGACTGTGGTCATTAATCTTCTGAACTCCACAGACCCTTCCTAATGTCAATAAAATGGTCAAATCGTACACTAATCTCAAGGTAAAAATGTGTCCCAGTATTGAAGAGGTTAATGTGGCAATGGTCTAGAGCTACAAAACAGATAGATAAAGAGAATAGAATGTCTAGTTAATGGGAAGGACGTTAGAGGGGTTTATGTATTCATTCAAAAGGCGCAGTGGTCCACAAAGTAAACAGAGAGAATAAATAACCCATTGAGGTGAAAGTCCATAAAGAAATGTTGAAAGGTGTCGTTCAGAATTGTAGGATGAGTGTCTTGAAGTGTCCGTGTTGAAGGAGGAAATGCAGGAATGAGTGAGAAGTTCAGAATTTACCAGTGAAAGGGATGAATGATTGAGAATACTAGGTTTGGTGGGAGTTGTTTGTTCATTATTGTTTGTGACATGCTAATGGTCATCAAATTCTTCCTTTTCATGGTTAAACTATCTAATTCTTTCATAGTAGTGCAGCTGATGTGTTGTTCGTCATGGTAATTCTTTCTGTGTCATCAAACATTCTTAATTCTTATCTCTCATAGTTTTATAGCAAATATAGTTTGTCATGTCGTTATTTCTTCCTATACACGATCAAACTGTCTAATTTCTTCTCTCATAGTAGCTAATGTATTGTTCTTGTTTCTAATTATCCCTACATGTCTTCAAACTGCCTAATTTCTTAACTTGTCATAGTTTTATAGCTAATATATTGTGTTTGTACTTTGTAATGTCCTATTTCTTCTTATACATGGTCAAACTGTCTAATTTCTTCTCTTAAAGCAGCTGATGTATAGTTTGTCTGGCTGGTCATTCTTCCTACACATGACCAAATTATCTAATTTCTGATAACTTGTTGTGTTGTAGCTAATATGTTGCTTGTCAGGTAAATAATTCTTTCTGCAAGTAACCAAACTATAATTTCTTATTCCTTGTAATGATGTCGTTAATATATTTTTCTTCTCATTTACTCCTACACATCACCAAACTCTTATCTTACCCCTTATAGTGATGTAGCTAATGTGTTTTTCTTCCCAATTATTCCTACACATCACCAAACTATTATCTTACCTCTCACAGTGATGTAGCTAATGTGTTTTTCTTCCTAATCATTCCTACACATCAAATTTTTTTCTCACCTCAGTATAGCTAATGTGGCGTTGTTCCTCAGGGTTTGGCGTGGCACAACAGAACCTGCTGGGCGGTGGAGGGGCTGGCACGGGTCTCTTCCCTGACCTTGGCAAGCTGGTGAAGGCCATGACAGAGAAGCCCATCTTTGACCTGGCTGTGGAGGGCAAGTCTGGAGCAGGTAACCCTTCCTCACCTTTATGCCCATATTCAGAAACACCTTGTTTTCTCACCATGTCAATTTTCCAAGGCCACATAGATGTTGAGGTGAATTTTCAAGGCATTTTCCCCTTTATATATACTAAAAATATTCCAAATTTATCACCTGAACCATAGAATAACTTAACAACTTCAATACCAGGATGCATTTCCACATTCATTCTGCTTACTATTTGGTGATTTTGTACTGCTTCAGAAATTTATGTGGGGATTAGAATAGTGAAGACTGGCCATTAATCTTAAGACCTCCACGGACCCTTCCTAATGTCAGTAAAATCGTCCAGTGATACCCAGAATATATAATATGTATAAAACTAAATTGAAAATGCAGTTAACGAATGACAAAATGATCTTAAAATCCACAAAGAGCAACAGTGAAGATATTAAATTATTCCTATAAAAAATAGATAAATAAACCTAATCACTTCTTTTCTTTATGTGTGTGTGTGTGTGTGTGTGTGTTTATAAGAGAAGAAATCTGACTAAGGGTAACAAAAAACTATATAAAGAGACCCACTTAGATGCCGGTCTCCAAGCGGGTCCGAGAGAGACCTGCTTTTTTAATATTTATTTATTGTTTTTTATAATTAATTAATTATTTTATTTTATTTATTTTATTTATTTATTTATTTATTTATTTATTTTTTTTTTTTTTTTTTTTTATCCCCAGGTAAGGCCGGCAGCCCGTCCACCAATGACCAGGTGTCCAAGCTGAACTCCAACCTGAAGCCCACCTATGTGCTGTCCCCGTCCCTTGTCACCAGCACCAAGCCCAAGCCCAAGCCAGTCAACAAACCCACACACCAGAAGTAAGGAGATTGCTCACTCTTTTTTCCTCCTTCCTCTTGTCTCCATCTCCTTATCCTCTTCTCGTCCTTTCCTTGTCTCCTCATTGTCCTTGTCTGTCTCCTCTTCCTCCTTTTCATCTCCTCTTCCTCCTTCTCATCTCCTCGTCCTCCTTCTCATCTCCTCTTCCTCCTTCTTGTCTCCTCCTTGTCCTCCTTCTCATCTCTTTGTCCTCTTCTTGTCCTCCTTCTCATCTCCTCTTCCTCCTTCTTGTCTCCTCCTTGTCCTCCTTCTCATCTCTTTGTCCTCTTCTTGTCTCCTCCTTGTCCTCCTTCTCATCTCCTCTTCGTCCTTCTTGTCTCCTTGTCCTCCTTCTCATTTCTTTGTCCTCTTCTTGTCTCCTCTTTGTCTTCCTTCTCGTCTCCTTGTCCTCTTTCTCGTCTCCTTGTCCTCCTTGTCTCCTCCTCCTTGTCCTCCTTGTCCTCCTTGTCTCCTCCTTGTCCTCCTCCTCGTCTCCTTGTCCTCTTCTTGTCTCCTCCTCCTCCTCCTCCTCCTGTTATATTTTCTTATTTAGTGTTATAAAGTAGTAAAAGCTGCTAAAAAAATATCCACTGAGGTTGGTGTGGTGTGGAGAAAACTGTCTTGAACACAATGTAAGGTGCTGCCTATGAGATGAAAAAATTATCCATCTTAGCCACAATACAAGGTGGTATGTATAAAGAAAACAATTATAGTCCTTTCATCCAAAGAATCCAGGCCGAAACTGCTAGTTCGGTTGGCAGTCCTGCCCACCCCCGCCGACATTAAACCTTCCCGACACTTAAATTTTCTTCAAGTACATTTATTTTTCTTCACTTTACTCAATAGTTATACAAGTTTGTTAATTATTTTTTACATCCACAGATAAAGCAGCCTTTCTTGTGCTATATCGTTGTTTTAAATCATGCCAATGTAGAGAAACAAAGTATTTATGACATGAATAATATGACAATACGTGTTTTAATGTGTATGCAACACTATATATTTGATCTTTATGTGCACGGCAATGCCAATATTTCTTTTCGGTAGCGGGACACTCTTGTCGGATATTGAAATATTTATATGTAACTATTTTGATGCCTTTGATCCTGTGTTTTTTGCGTGCTTTTCCCGGGCACCTGTGTGTGTCACTGTGTGTCGTGATGTAAAGTGTCAGACTCATCCGTCAAACACTGTGGGAAGGGAAGGATGGCATCTGCATCTGCTCCTCGTGCATCTGGTAGACCGGCTGAACAAAGCGCGTCACCTCATCACCCGTCATATAGCCATATAAAATCGTAATTTTCTCGTTCATTTTACTTCATATTAAAAATGTGAAAGCAGAGTCATCTTCCTCAATATTTTATGTCATAGGAGACGTGGTAATTTTTAAAGATAGCCTCATAATAACTGCACATAAAGATTAAATATAAAGTGTTGCATACACATTAAAACACATATCGTCATATTATTCATGTCATAAATACTTTGTTTCTCTACATTGGCATGATTTAAAACAACGATAAAGCACAAGAAAGGCTGCTTTATCCGTGGATGTAAAAATAAATTGACAAACTTGTATATCTATTGAGTTAAGTGAAGAAAAATAAATGTACTTGAAGAAAATTTAAATGTCTGGAAGGTTTAGTGGCAGCAGGGGTGGGCAGGACTGCCAACCGAACTAGCAGTTTCGGCCTGGATTCTTTGAATGAACGGACTTTAGTTAGCTTAGACACAATATCAAGTGTTATGTATGAAAGAAAAAATTAGTTAGCTTAGACACAATATAAAGTGTTATGTATGAAAGAAAAAATTAGTTAGCTTAGACACAATATAAAGTGTTATGGATGAGATAAAAGAAAAAAATTACCTATCTTAGACACAATATAAAGTATGTACGAAAAAATAAGAAAAAACTGACCCATCTTAGACACAATATAAGGTAGTTACATATGAGAAAAAGAAAAAATATTACCTCTTCTTCTTTTTTTCTCTAGCAACAACCGGCATTGGCTCTTCAAGGGACTGGAGGACCCTAATGAGGAAAGCCCCGAGGATTTCCTGAAGCCTAAAAAATACCCCAGCGTTCGTACCCTTAACCTGAAGGTGTTCCGCGGGGCCAAGGCCGACAGCACCACCCCCACCACGCCCTTGGACACCCCCGGGAGGATGAATGGAGAAGTGGACGGCAGCACTAAGGGTGGAGAGGAGGGTGGTGATAGACCCTCTCCACTCACCACTCCTCTTAGTACCCTTGGGGACTCCACGCCGCTGCCTCTTGTAAGCTGTAACAACATTGGTCCCACGCAGACTCATGACCACTCGCCCACACCGGATATCATTAAGGTGAGTGTTTGTGTGTCTGTGTTTTGATTCATGAGGTTGTCTTTAGCTTGTTATTTTTTCATGTTTCACTGCCAGGTTTTATTTTACTTATTTATTTACACTTGGCCCTCAATTTAACGGACCCCAATTCAGTGGATTTCAGATTTAATGACCACAAAATCTCCATGGATATTCTGTCTGTTGCTTGGTGAATCGGTACACTTTTCTTGTGCAACACCAGCTTTAGAAACATCAAAATCCTAGAATAACAATAGATACAAGATCCTGTAAAGATAGATAAGAAAATAATATTATGTTCACTACTATATTTATCATAAGATCATTGAAGACAAAAAAATTATTCTAAGCTGGAAGTGAGGCAGGTATAGAGGCTGATGTAATGTGTGTCAGCTTGGTGTAATCTCGTTAATGCATCATGTTAACACTGATCCTCCACTTTAAACCCTTCCCACCACCTAACCTTACCTTACCTTACCTTACCTTACCTAAACTAACCTTACTTATCCTAACCTTACCTATCCTAACCTAACCTAACCTAACCTCACCTCACCTCACCACACAGGGCCGAGGGAGCATCAAGCACCTCAACCTGCCAGAGAAGACCAGCCAGCACATGGACGACACACTGGCAGATCTCAACGTGCGGGTTAATAGACTGAAGGACCCACACCACATTGACCAGGACTCTGAGGCCAATAAGGAGAATGACAACAGCGCCAACATCTCCCTCTTCAATGCCTCGGGTGATGATGACTTGCCTGATGTCTCCAGCACCTCGGAGGAGCCACATCCTGCTGGTACGTGGAAAGGAGGGAGGAAGAGGAGGAGAGTGTGACATTGTGGAAGGAAGGAAGGAGGAGAGTGGATGAAAGAAGGGAGACAGAGATTAGATGATAGTTTGTGGGAGGAAGGGAGAAGGAAAGTGGATAAGTTTGTGGAATGAGGAAGAAGGAAAGTGGATGAGAATTTGTGGAAGGAAGGAAGGAGAAACTGGGTAAGAATGGATGAAAGAAGGGAGACAGATCGGATGAGAATTTGTGGGAGGAAGGGAGAAGGAAAGTGGATAAGTTTGTGGAAGGAGTGGAGGGAGAGTGGTTGAGTTTTTGAAAGGGGGGGAGAAGGAACGTGGATGAAAGCATGTAGAAGGAAGGGAGGGAGGGCAAAAGAAAGTGGATGAGTGTTGAAGGAGGAAGGGATAAAAATCTGTAGAAGGATGGGAGGAATTTTGGTTGAGTGAAAGGGAGAAGGAAAATGGATGAGAGTTTGTGGAAGGAGGGAGGGAGAAGGAAAGTGAATGAGTGAAAGGAAGGGAGAAGGAGAGTGGAGGAGTGTTTGTAGCTTCTCTTCCTTGCCTTGCCTTCCCTTCCTCCCTCCCTCCCTCCTCTCCTCTCCTCTCCTCTCTCTCTCCTCTCTCTCTCTCTCTCTCTCTCTCTCTCTCTCTCTCTCTCTCTCTCTCTCTCTCTCTCTCTCTCTCTCTCTCTCTCTCTCTCTCCATGAAAAAAAAAATATATATATACACACACACTACAACGACCATAACAACCACCACCACCACCACCACCACAGGAATCAAGCTACAGCGGCCGGGCTACTACACGCTGCCCCCGATGGAAGAGCTGGCGCAGATGGTGGTGACAGAGGGTGACTCGAAGCGGTGCCCCGTCGCTAACTTCACGGTGGGGCGCTATGGCTATGGCAATGTGTGCTTCCTGGGGGTGACGGACGTGGTGGGGCTCGACCTGGATGCTGTGGTGTTCATCGTGCGGAAGCAGGTGGAGGTGTACCCGCCTGGCACCACCAAGCCACCGCGCGGACGCCAGCTGAATCGGCCAGCTATTGTGAGTGTGGGGTGTTTTGTTTTTGTTTGTTTGTACTGTACTTTTCCTCTTCATTAAAAAACTCCACCTCCTTTTCCTCTTACATAAAATAACAGACAACTCCACCTCTACTTTTCCTCTCAATTAAAAAAAAAATCCACTTCTTTTTCCTCGTACATGAAAAAACTCCACATTTTCCACTTATATATAAACAACAACACATTTTCCTCTTACATAAAGCAAATAACTTCACCTCCACTTCCTCCGTCTCTTCGCAGGTAACTCTGGACTGCGTGTGGCCAGTGGACAAGACGACCCGCGAGGTGATCAAGACTGCTGAGCGGCTGCAGGCGATGGGCTGGACTGAGTACCTGGAGCGGCAGTGTGTCAAGATGGACGCCTCCTTCCTCGAGTACCGCCTTGAGACTGGCTCCTGGGTGTTCAAGGTACCCGGATTCTGAACTGTTGCTGTTGCTCTCTTTGTCTTTGTTTTTGCTTATTTTCTTCGTTTGTTTATTATTTTTTATTTTGTTGTGTTTTGTTTCATTCCTTGGTTTGTTTATTTTTGCTTCCTTCCTTTGTTTCTTTCTTATTTTCTTGGTTTAATTTAGTTTCTTTTCTTTTTCTTTTTTTTTCTTTTTCTCTTTTTCTGATGCTGGTCTACCCATGTTTTTCATTTTCGTGTTTTCTTTGCTGGCTTTTCTTTTTATTGTAGTTTTTCTTTGCTTTTATTTTATTATATTTTTCTCTCCCTTTAGGTATGATTTCTTCTCTCATTTCTTATTTTTTTGTTTTGTTTTTTTGTCACTTTTTTTCTTCTTCTTTTGATGTTACCTGTATTCTTCTTGTTATTTACTATTGTTTCTTTTTGTCTAACTGAAGTGCTTTTATTTACTTGCACTATCATTTTGTAACTATATATAACTGTACCTGTATTTTTTCCCCATGAGTTCCCATATGCAGTAGTAGTAGTTCTCTTATTTACTTCATGGCAATATCTGTAACATAATTAATATCTCATAGTAAATTTTAAGGCTTATTAGACATGAAGGTAAACACACATTGGCTTGGTGTATTATCTGTGGTGCCGAACAGGTTATCTATAAGACCAGGTAGATGTAAACACAATGAAAGAATATAAGAATGGATGGGGCATGTGTTTTAATTGCGGGAATGTATGGGCTAAAGGGGGTACTTTTAGGGGGTACCTCCTATCTAAAAGCCCACCCGCTAGGAAACCCTTGCCCCAAGTGAGGAAGCCCAACCTACACTCGGACTGTGGATGGGATTCGAACCTGGGCACTTGGAGACCCCTCGGACCTCAAAGCACACATGGATCCTTTTCATACGTTATGTTTGTATGTACCTGGTCTTGTGTTGATCTTCTTTGCCATGACAGAAAACATGCGCATCTCTCCTTTTTATCATGGGGGACTAACTTAAACTTCAGCCTGTCTTGTGTCGGACAGACTGCAGTATACTCACTCTGTTTATTGTATGAAAGTAATATATAACTATCCTATGATTTAATTGTGTAAGAGTTTTTAAAGGATGTATATATAAAAAAAGGTGTATTTGGGTGTATTTTATTTTGGCTACTGAAAGTTACGGTAGTTAGTTTGAGATGCAAGGTTGAGCATGTTGAGAAGCTGTTAAAAGTGTGTGTGTGTGTGTGTGTGTGTGTGTGTGCGCTCAGGTAGGCTACATTGCTACCTGGTTTTGTAATGAGGGTTTATATGTACATTTATCTAGTGGATTATTTGTATTGGTCTTATTGTTGTTTTCTCTTTGTAGTTTATCCTTTTTCATTAGGTCTTACATAATCCTTGTGCTGATGTGGCAGAGCTGACACATATATTACTTAGTTGATTAAAATACTTTGCTTCTAGTCTTATTTACTTTGGTTCTAATTCTATTTTAGGTAGGGCTGATATAGTACATTAGTGGCAAGAGTAATTAACTAGAATATAATGTTTTTTAGACTTGTACTTTTTTTTTTTTTTTTTTTTTATGTAGGAAAGAGGGCCAGACAAGGGAAAAAAAGGGGAAAAAAGCCCACTTGATTGCTGGCTCTCTACTTTGATGCCAGAGATTGTACTACCCTATTGACCGTGACTTCAGATGTTTTTTTGCCATTATTGTAACTACTTGCTTTTTGTCACCTGTCCTTTTTATCAAACAGCAGATTTATACTTATATTTACCTAGAAAACTCCTATATAGCCATGATTACTGAGAATGTATTTACTATATTGTATTAAAGGAACATGACACATTTTATAATATGTCAGTAAACTCCCAGGCAATACTAAGAGACCTTTATAACACATGGAAACTAGTATAAGATGTGTGTGTGTGTGTGTGTGTGTGTGTGTGTGTGTGTGTGTGTGTTGCATCAGTCAGGTGGTGTTAAGGCTTTCCACCACCTGGCTATGCAACCACCACCACCACCACTGCTGCTGCTTCTACTGTCACTCCTGCTGTGCTGTGGAGAGAGACTCAACAGCTGCACTTCACTGACCACCAACACTCGTCAGGACAGAAACATGACGAAATTTGAACTTTGCTGTCATTCAATCAGGAACATGACATAATTGGAGTGTTGCTGTGTTGTTCTGCTGTGCCCACCTCAAGAAGCTCACTTAAAGGGGTGGAGAAGAGCAGCAGGAAACAGTAAGAAGTAGCAGGAAGCAGGAGATGATAGAAGAAGAACTGAGAAGACAACAACTAAGAAAACAGTCACTCCTGCAATGTGAGTGAGTGAGTGACTAGTACTGAGTGACTGTTTTGGTCTTGTACTATAAATCAGTCAGTCAGTTTTGAGTATAACAAGATTCCTATTTATCTATAAGTGCTTGTATGTTAATTTTAAGGAATATTGTGGCTATGATTGGTGTATATCAAATTTATATGTATTTTTGTATGATGCTGACTCATATACACATGCATATTGTGTGTATTACAATCAAGATGTCTTATTATACTTACATATATAAACCAGGTGTATTCAGAGCACCAGGTGAAGGTTATGTCCCTGTGTATTTAATTCCAAGTGTAGGTGGTTACTTTTCACTGTCCTTGGTTCATATACTGTATACAAACTCTGGAACTCCCTCCTTGCTTTTGTATTTCCATCTTCCGATGACCTGAACCCATTTAAGAGGGAGGGAGGTTTCAAGACATTCTTTTGGCTAACTCTCTCAGACCTACTTGGGGACTGGCATCTATGTGGGCCTTTTTGTTCAGTTATTTTTGTTGCCCTTGGCCAGATTTCCCCTCTTACACACAAAAAAAACCAAGGGCAGAAGTGTAACAATCCACACTCTATTTCTATTGTATTCCCTCTTCACTCTGACACCCTCTGATCTACTGACAATCTCGTGAAGTATGTGCATTCTCCCCATCTGTACTTGGGCGGAGTGTAGGCGGGACCTTTCATGCATGTAGAAATAAAGGTGTGCACTGAAGGAATGTTTCAGTCACCCATCGCGGGATACAAAGCCCCACTGACTGGCCTCCTGGTACATTCAAGGGCCTGCTCTCAGAAACACCTTGTTCTCTCACCATGACTGTTTTCAAAGGCTACTGTGATGATTAGCTAGGTTTTTCAAGACAGTTTCACCTCTTGATGTCAAAACCTTGCCATTGTATCACCAGCACCATTAAAACTTTTAAAAATGAGTATCTTCAACCTTTCAAGCCTTTTTGCATAACGCTTTCCGTTGCCCCTGGCCAGTTGTCCCCTCTTACATAAATGAAAAAGAATAGAGCCTTTGGAAAATAGTAATGGTGAGAGAACAAAGTGTTTTAGAATACAGACAGGGATCAGAAGTAATGTAACGCTGTCCTTCCCCTTCCACTATGCTTACAATTTTCCCTTTTGAAGTCTGAATTTGCCATATCACTCAATAAAACCTGGTAATAAATTCTCATTATGTTAAAAGGACTTGAGTAACAGTGGAAGTGAGTACAGGAGCTTACATAACTTCTGGCCGAGATTGTAACTGGAACAGACAAATAGATGTGCCGGAGACTCACTCTTCGTAGGAACTATTGGCATTAACTTCACTATTCTTAAGGGACTATGCTGTGTCGGCAAAATTGGTGTAGCTTGTGGTGGATGTGAGGGAAGACAAGTGTGTGTGTTAGTTTGTAGAAGACTGAAAAAAGATTGTGGTTTGGATATGAGAAAAGAATTAACAAGTTTTTTTTTTAAGGAACAGTTGTTGGCAAAATTATAATGAATGGAGAGAAAGAGAGAGAGTGTGTGTGTTTATTGTTTTCAAAATTGATAGACTGGGATGAATATAAGAAATAGAGAGAGAGAGAGATGGCAGAGAAAAAAAAAATGGGGAAAGGAAACTAGAGGCCGGTTTTTAAATTTCAGGTGAATCACTTTTCAAAATATGGATTGCAAGATGACAACGAGGAAGAGGATATGGTGGCTGTTCCCCCTAAGCAGCAGCAGCAGCAGCAGGCCCCTACAGATGCCCTGCTGCCCCCACAGACTACCACCACCACCACCACCTCCTCCCTGCTACCCCTCACCCTACCCCACAAGAATGCTGGTCCCCCTGTCACTGCCCTCACCTCCCCTCCTCAGTTTTCTCTCAGCTACACCACCACCACCACCACAACACCGGCTCTCTCACAAGCTGTAAGTTCTTGGTGTTGTTTTTGTGTTGTTCTGGTGCTTGTTGTTCAATGATGTTGTTATTTTGGGGTGTTCTTTGTAAATATAAAGGGATATTTTTTCTTTTCTTTTGTTTTTAGTGTTGGTCTAATGATTTTCTCATTTTTTTTTCTATCTTGCTATTTATTTTTATCTCTTTTATCTGCTCTCCTTCCTTTCCTCTTTCCTTCCATTCCCTTCCTCCTTTCTCATCTTCTTCTAAAACCTCTATTTCAATATGTCTACCTTCTCCTTTCTTTCTTTCTTTCTTTCTTTCTTTCTTTCTTTCTTTCTTTCTTCCTTTCTTCCTTCCTTCCTTCCTTCTCTTCTTTGCTTCTTTCCATCCTTCCTTCCATTCCCCTCTTTCATTTTCATCATTTCATCCCCTTTATCTTCTTTCATTTCACCTTTGTATTTTAACTTTCCTTGTTTCCTTCTACCCATCTTTCATTCTTCAAACCCTCCCTTCTTATCTCCCATTTCTCCTCCCTTCTCATCCATTTATCCCTTCATATATGCCCTTCTCTTTCCTTTCTTTCCTCCTCTTTTTTTTTTTCTTTCATTTCATCTTTATATATTAACTTTCATGCTTTCCTTTTGTCCTCTCTTATCTCCCTCTCCTCCCGTCTTTCCTTGTTCATTTATCCTACCTTTATATACTCCTTTCTCTTCCCTCCCTTCTTTTTTCATCCTTGTGTACTGACATTCCTTCTTTCCTTCCATCCTCCCTTTTTATCTCCCTCTCCCTTCTCATCCATCTATCCTCCTTTTCCTTACACTTTTTCTTTCCTTCCCTCTTCTTTCATCTCATCCTTGTATATTAACCTTCCTTCTATCCCCTTCCTTATTCAAATCCCTTTCTATCTCCCTTTTCTTCTTCCGTTTTTATTCCCTTCCCTTCTGCAGCAGCCGCCTCAAACCAGGTTCCTCGAGTCAGCCCTGCAGGATTCCCAGGTACCTGAGGATGACCTGCTGGACTCTGTGGCGAGGGAACCAGGTGAGATACAGAGGCACTACCTGTTTTGTTTGATTTGTTGATTTTTTAGAGTTTATTTTGGTGATGTGATGAGAGACGATTAAAATGACTGGTATTTGTTAAAGAGGTGAAGTTTTTTTTATATTTGTTGATTTTTTAAGAGTTTATTGTGATGTGATGAGAGATGATTAAAATGACTTGGTTGTTGTTGAAGGGAATAGTTGAAGTTTTGATTTATCTTTGTTTTGTGGTGAGGAAACCAGGTGAGTGAATTTTTATTTATTTTTTTTTAAGAGTGGTTTTTAGGGGTGAGATGTAATAATAGATGGTTAAAATGCTTCGCTAGTTGTTAAAGTGAAGTTTTTTTTATTTCTTTTTTTTCTTTTCTTTTTTTTTTTTTTTTTTATTTATTTATTTTTTTTTTTTGTGATGTAATAAGAGATGATTGAAATGATTTGCCAGTTGTTAAAGACAGGTAAAGTTTTGATTTATCTTCATGTTAATGACCTGGTGTGTTTATTTTATAGCGAATGGACCAGGTGAGAGACACATAGGCACCATGTGTTTTGTTGACAGATTGTGAATTTTTTAGTTTTTAGGGTAAGATGTGATAAGAGGTGATTAAAATGACTCGCTTGTTGTCTAAGAAAATAGTTGAAGTGTTTATTTATCTTTATATTAGCGACCTGATGCATTTATTTATTGATTCGTTGAAGATGCGATGAGAGATGATAAATGATTTGCTAGTTTAAGAAAAAGAGGTGAAGTTTTTATTTATCTTCATGTTAACGACCTGATGCATTTATTTATTGATTCGTTGAAGATGTGATGAGAGATGATGATAAATGATTTGCTAGTTATTTATTTGTGTCCATGATATCTTGAGTAGCAGTAAGCATTAGTGGTAAAGATATTCCTTGCTCTGGTAAAAGTTAACAAAAAAAGTGTTTATTGAAAAATAGGAACATGATTTGCTGTTATTTCTTACTCTAGTGTTTATTGAAAAATAGTAACGTGATTTGCTGTTATTTCTTACTCTCCTACTCCTGGCCACTTACAGAGATACAGAGTTCACTAAAGACAGCAATGGATACTAACACTACCACAGCAAACACCACCACATCTACACACCACCACAAAATGCCCAGAAACCAACCACACCACCCAAAAACACCACCACATTCTACACCACACCAAACATCACCACAAAACACTATTACACCAACCACCACCACATCCCACACCACACCACCACACCAACGACCACCACATCCCACACCACCACGCCACCCAAAAATACCACAAAACATCCATAAATCAACCACACCACCCAAAAATACCACCACATCCCACATGCCAACACCACCAAACACACCACAAATACACCAAACCTAACCTAACCAAGGCACTCACTAACAGAGGAGAGTGCCGCCATGAGCATCCTGTCCCCGAGTGCCGAGCGTCTGACTGTGGTGTCGCGTGTGGTGCCGAGGACTGTGCAGCTGGCCAAGATGCAGATGTTTGGTGGCCGGGACGAGGAGGAGGAGGAGCAGGAGGACATGGTGATAGGGCGGGAAGTGCAGCCGTATATCACCACCACGAGAGAAAGCACACCCACGCCTCAGTTTCCGAAAGGTGAGTGGATTAGGGTGGTGTTGTGTGGGTAAGATAGGGTAAGGTCAGATTGGTTAGGTTAATTGATAGGTGCATTTAGCATAGTCTAACTTCATCTAATCTAACTTAATGTATCCTAAACCAACCTAACCTAATGTAACCAAACCTAAACTGAGCTAAATCAAACTAACACTCAAACTAACCTAATCTTACTCAACCTAACCAAACTTAACCTGATCTAACCTAACTTAACTTAACCTAGCATAACAAGAGGTTGTAAGTCATTTTCAGGTGGATAGTGGATATTAGATTACATGTTCACCATTATATGACATGTATGAATAGAAGGTTGTTGATATGAAAGGCAGAAGAAGTGAGGGTTACAATGTAGGAATATACAGTAAGAGGAAGGAGGAAGGAATAAGGAAGGAAGGAAGGAGAGAAGATTGAATTAAACATAGGAGAAGAAAGGAGAGAAAACAAGAAGAGAAGGAAAGAGGAAAGGGAGATAACACAAGGAATAAGGAAGAAAGAGAAGATTGACTTGGCCAGATTTCCTGTAACATAAAAAAATAATAAATAAAATAAATAAATAAAAAAAAAATTAAAATATGACGCACTATCTAGCTACTATTTTTCTTGCAGTGGTGAACAAGAGGCGGATGATGTCGGGTGATGTGAGTGCAAGCCGTGTGTCCAGCCCTTCCCAGAGTGAGGCCAGGGCTAGGGTGGGTGTGCAGCCGACCCAAAGACCCCCATCGCCAAAGACTGGTATGTTGGGTTAGATGTGGTGTGGTGTGGTGATTGGGTGAAGAAGAAAGTGTTTGGAATGTCAAAGTAGTCTAATTTTTTTCCTTGGTGTGTGTGTGTGTGTGTGTGTGTGTGTGTGTGTGTGTGTGTGTGTGTGTGTGTGTGTGTGTGGTGACTGCATGAAGAGAAGAGTATTTAAAGTGTGAATGAATTGACTAGTTTTTTTTTTTTTCTCATTTCATGTCTGTGTTGGTTTAATTGGTTAGTTTATGGTGTGTGTGTGTGTGTGTGTGTTTGTGTGTGTGAGTGTATGTTTATGTGGTTGGTTTGCCATGTGTGTGTCAAATCAAGCATAGCATGTATCTTTTATTTATACATATGCATCACCAGTTACTATGAACACTCACATCTAAATTACATAAACATTGTATAGTTAAATTACACATCACACAATAACACCTACATCAGTATGTGTATATGTAATCAACTCATCTACAGGTAACTCTCAATTTACATGATAGATGCGTTCCAACTGGCATCGCGTATTTCAAAATTCACGTAAAACAAACTTGTAATTCTCATAAGAAACAATAGATAATAGGTGGAATGTGGCATGTGGTCCAAATCATGTATAAGCAAACTGATTGCACAAATTTAATTAGTTATAATATTTTTTCGGTCACTTATTAACAAAAACGCATAAATTAAGTACAGGCAACCCCCGCTTAACAAAGGGGTTACGTTCCTAAAAAACCCTTCGTTAAGCGAAACTTCATTAAGTAAACCCATTATAACAAGTTTGACCTCTGACTTGAACTTCCATTGAGAGTAAGCAAAGCCAGAGTGCATCATAGTACAGTGAAAGGTTTAATGAAAGTAAAAATTATGAAGTTAAACATTTAGGCAGTTTAATTTAAGTCATTATAATGTACACTAATGTATGTATGTACGTAACTTTATAATGTTGATGATCTTAAATTTATGAAGGGAGGGAAAGTGAAACAGGAAAGACACTACCTGGCAACCTGTGGGATGTAAACAAAGGGCGCATCATTGTATCACATACAAAACTTATGTACCATATTTTCACAAGGCTTTCCATTTTATCTGTTGTAGTCACGAGTTCAGGTGGTTCTTTTACCTTTCAAGGAAGATGCGGTCTCACCAGCCTTCTTAATAGAGTCTGCTGACTTGAAAATAGTAGAGACAGTAGGTGGAGTCAAGATGGTGGCGAGCAATGCTATTAGTTTTCTTGCCTCGTGTCTGTGAATAATATCCAGCTTCACTTCGAGAGTAAGAGACTTCCCGGTCTTAGCAACGCTGGACAACATTGCAGGGTGTTTTGGTGGTAAATTGAGCAAGGGAAGACAAGCTGGTGTTGATGCTGTTATTGTTTTGAATGGGCAATGAGTGGTGCGTGTGATGTCCACGAGAGGCGCTGGTGTATTAAAAAACCTGTCGGCTTGCATGATACGGCGGGACTTTCAAACCTGGAAAAGATTACCTCGATAAAACTTTGTTAAAGCAAGTTTGGTGTTTGTTAAACGAGCAGATGGTAGTAAAATGAAACCTTTGTTGTAGCGAAATTTCGTTGTGTGAACCTTCGTTAAGTGGGGGTTGCCTGTACGCATAAATCAAGAGTTACCTGTATTTTACTTAATTTGTACAGTACCATGATGCATTTTTTCATCTTCATCCTATCTACTATTTGGCAATTTTATGTAGCTTGAGAAACTTATGTAGGGATTAGAATAGTGAAGACTCAGGCCATTAATCATTTGGCCTCCATAGACCCTTCCTAATGTCAATGAAAGGATCATGTCAAGATAAGCAAGTCCTCCAGTTCTCATATCCCAGCTCCCCCTTTGCAGCTCTTTCACTCAGCTGACATGACGTGTGAATTGAAACATGATAACCTAACCCTAACTTTAACCCAGACTAGCATAGGTTGAATTTAGGGTTTGGTTAGGCTATGTTAAAGTTAGGATTAGTTTTTACTTATCTTGTATTATTTTATTTTATTTTTATTTTTTTCTCTCATTCACACGTCAGTTGAATGAAAGAGTTGTGAAGGAGGAGCGGGAAAATGAGGAGAGTTGGAGGGTTTGCTGATCTTGACATGATCACAATAAAATCATCTAATCACACTCAAAACTCATGACAAAAATACGTCTCAGTACTGAAGAGATTAACAACATGTTCCTCACCAGGTGCAATTCGTGAGGAGCCCAGACTGCACGAGCCCCGCACTGAGTACCAGCTGCTGCCGAGTGGCCGGGACGAGGGCCAAGAATTGGGCCACATGCCACCCCAGCACCAGGCCACACAGATCCCAATGGCTGACTCCCTCCTGCACGGCATACAGAACTGTGTGGCTGACATGGGGGCATTCATGGGGCGTTCCTTCAGAGTGGGGTGGGGGCCTGGCTGGACGCTGGCTCACATTGGCCCCATGCTGGCCCTAGAGCAAGAGGGGGCCAGTGAGGGGGAGCAGGAGAGTGTGCCGTCCCAGCCCTCACCCCCGCCCTCCTTCCTCTTCGTGGGATCTCTTGCCAGTCAGCCCAAGATGGCCAAGGGAAATGAAGGACCAAGGTGTGTATGGTGATTTATTTATTTTATAGTTTTATTTATTTATTTATTATTTATTTTCATTATTTTTATTTATTTATTTTATTTATTTGTGTGTGTGTGTATGTGGGTGAGAGAGACAAGTAATGGAGAAAGGCTGAGTTTGAGACAGTAGGGGTTGTGTATTTGTTTTCTTCTTGCTTGGTTTTTTTATGTAATGTGTGTGTTCTTTTGGTGTTGCAGGTACAAGGTGTTGATGGAACAAGTACACACCATCCAGCCAGACCACGGCACCATCTCGGTTAGTCTCAGGCCACACCAGTTTGTCTCTTGAAACACTTTATAAATCATCTAATACTGTAACAAGTCAACACCAAAATTACACCCTGCTGACTTGTAAATAATTCTAAACTTCATGTAAAACCCACTCACTACTCCTGTCAATAATGCAGAAATCCTAATGATATGTCACTAGAACCATTAAAATGCCCTTAAATATCTGGTTCTCCTATTAATTATATAAAAATCATCTTAATATTTCACTAGAACCTTCAAAAGACTCTTATAAACCTGTTTTTCTATTACTAATGTAGAAAATTTGTTTAAACTCCTGTTCCTCTTATTAATATTGCACAAATCTTGTTAATCTATTATTAGAACTATTAAATAACTTTCTTGTTAATATTTGAGAAGACCTGTTTAAAATCTTGTTCCTCATATTGATAATGCAAAAGTCCTGTTAATCTGTCACTATTACCATCAAGACACCCTTTAAAAACTTATCTTCTTTGTTAATAATATAGAAACCACCTTAATCTGTGACAAGAACCATCAACATACCCTTAAAATCTTATTTCCTTTGTTAATAATATAGAAACCTTCTTAATCTGTCACTAGAACCACCAAAACACCCTTAAAAGCTTATCTCCTGTGTTGATAATATAGAAACACCTTAATCTGTCACTAGAACCATAAGAAAAACCCTGAAAATCCTGTCTCCTTTGTTGATAATATTGAAACCTTAATCTCTCACTATAACCATCAAAACACCCATAAAAGCTTTTCTCCTGTGTTAATAATATAGAAACCTCCTTAATCTGTCACTAGAACCATCAAAACACCCTGAAAAACTCACATAATTTCAACTGCACCCTTTAAAAGCAGTAGTAATGAAGTGCAGTGTTTCAGAATATATCACATGATCCTACATCCTACATCCTATCACCCCGACAGGCCCTGGTGGAGGAGTGCCTGGCGTGCGTCCTACAACACAGCATCCTAGAGAGCACTGAGGAAATGGAGGATCTCTCGGACCCTACATCCTCCCCATCCTCTCCATCCTGCCCCTCCTTCAGACCCCTCAAGGACGTGGAACTCCTGCACCAGCTGGCTGATACTGCTGCCCTTCACTCGTACCAGGAACCCGCGCTGGAGGAAATCCTGACACTTTGTGTGGCTCTCTGGGGGCGCCTCGATTTTACTCCCCGGAAACTGGTGTGTGTTTGTGTATCTTGTGTATATTGATTTTTACTCCTCTGAAAACTGGTGTGTGTTTGTCTGTTTTGATTTCTACTCCCTGGAAATTGGTTTGTGTTTGTGTATCTTGTGTATTTTGATGTTTACTCCCCTGGAACTGGTTTGTGTTTGTGTTGTGTGTTTTGATTTCTTCTTTCTAAAAACTGGTGGGTGTGTGTCTTTTTTTATTTCTACTCCCTGAAACTGGTGTCTGTTTGTGTGTTTTTATTTCTACTCCCCTGAAATGGTGTGTTTGTGTGATTTGATTTTTACTTTCTAAAAACTGGTGTGTGTTTGTGTGTTTTGATTTCTACTCTCCAGAAACTGGTGTGTGTTTGTCTCTTTCGTTTTTTGTCCTTTTTTCTTTTTCTTTTTTCTTTTCATTATTAGTATTACAGGTTAAGTGCCTCAATTTTTTTGTATCTCAGAAAAAGGAAATTTATGTTAAGTTAGTGTTTGCTGTATATCTTATTAAAGCACTTCATCACCTTAAGTAAATAGAAAGAAGAAGGAAATTATTGCTTTGAAGTTTGTGTGTTTTCTCATCAAAACACTTTGTCACAGAAAGAAGAGAAAACAGGCAAACTTGAAAGCAATAATTTCCTCCTTTTCTCAATTTTTTCTGTTTAAAAGAGATAATAAGCAAATATGAACTTCAAGCAAATTTCCTTCTTTTTAAAATTTATCATTAAAACACTTTGTCACAGAAAGAAGAGAAAACAGGCAAACTTGAAAACAATAATTTCCTTCTCATCTCAAATTTTTTCTGTTTAAAAGAGATAATAGGCAAATATAAACTTCAAGCAAATTTCCTTCTTTTTAAAATTGATCATTAAAACACTTAATCACTTAAAGAAAAATTTAATAAAGAAGGAAATTTGCTTTTAAGTTTATATTTGCCTATTATTTCTTTAAATCACTTTACCCAAAGGAAATCAAAGAAAAGAAAGAAATTAATTTGAAGTTAGTATTTGTCTGTTATTTATTTGTTCTATTTTCTTTCATCACAGAAAGAAATTAGAAAAAAGTTAAGTTTGTATTGATTAGATTTTTCTTTTTTATTATCTTCTTATTTGTTCATGTATTTATTTTCTTTGATATTTTTCCTTTCTTTGTTCACACTTTAAAACATATCACTCATCCCTCCCAAAAAAACCCTCACCCAGTTATTCTTTCTTTACACTTTAAAAACACTCAAATCACTCCAGAAAACACCCATTTGTCTTTTCCTGCTTGAAAACACTGAACTTACCTTAAGAAACGCATCCATTTATCTTTTTCTAGCTTTAAAACACTTAACTTACCTGGAAAAAACTCCCCCATTTATTTTCTCCTGTTTAAAACACTCAAATTTTTTTTATTTTCTCCAGTTTAAAACACTCACCATTTATTTTCCCTCTTTAAAACACTCACCCATTTATTTCCCCCTTTAAAATACTCACCCATTTATTCTTCCCACTTTAAAAACACTGAACTCACCCTAAACTCCCCAAAACAGACGGGGAGAGCGAGTACAGTGTGTCGAGGGCGCGGGTGGAGGCGGTGAGTCAGTGGCTGGAATCAGTGAGTCAGGAGATGGTGGTGCAGGAGGTGTCTGCAGCGCTGGGACCTGAGGGAGGGGAGGAGGGCTATCTGGAGGCCATCCTTGCCCACCTCTCCGCCAGGCAGGTCTCCCAAGCGTGTGTGTTGGCGCAGGACAGAGGTGAGTGTGTGTGTGTGTGTGTGTGTATGTGTATGTGGGAAAGATTATGGTTGAGAGGAGAGAGGAAATGGGTATTAGAAGATGTGGAGGAGGAGGGAGATTACAGGAGGAGGAAAAGTAGGTGAATGTAAAAGAAGGAAAGTAAAATAATGATAAGAGAAAGAAGTAGGTGTGTGTGTGTGTGTGTGTAAGTTTATTTCTTTAATTTTATGAGATTGATTCTAGTCTCTTATTCTTTATATTGTGTTTTGTCACATTTTTCTTTATATATGTAAGGTTTTTTTGTTTAATCTGTTTTAAACCATTTTTTATAGTCTACCTTAGAAATACTATAATATCCTTTTAATTTTCTCTATAATATGTGACAATTTTTATACAGCTTCAGAAACTTATGTGGGGATGAAAATAGTAAAGACTTTGACTATTAATCTTTTGACCTCCATAGACCCTTCCTAATGCAAATGAAATAACCTAATCAAGCCCAAAAAATCATGGTAAAAATGCTTCTCAGTACTTAAGGGGGTTAAAATCACAACCTTAGAAATACCATGACATTCCTTTTAACTTCTCTATACACAATCACCGTCTAAACCATGCGACAAACCACCCCCTTTGACCGCCTTCCCCTGGCAGGAGACCACCACCTGGCACTGTTGCTGGCCCAGGCGTGCATGGGGCAGGACACCCCCCGGCAGATCATGACAGAGCAGCTGGCTAACTGGGCTGAGGGAGGCACAGACGCCCTCATGTCCCCCACCCGCCTTACCCTCTTCACCCTCCTGGCGGGGGCGGCCACTCACCAGGCCACCCACACCTCCCTCAACACCTGCACCGGCCTGGACTGGCGACGTGCCCTTGCCCTGCATCTGTGGTGAGTGGCTTTTGTATTTTATTTTATTTTTATTTATTTATTTATTTATTTATTTATTTATTTATTTATTTGTTTATTTTATTTATTTATTATTATTTATTTATTTATTTATTATTTTTTTTTTCATGTAAGAGAGTACTGGACATTTTTTCCTTTTTTATTTTTTTTTTATATTAGAGGAGGACTGGCCATTTTTTCCATATTTTACCGTTCTTTCATGTAAGAGGACTGATATATATATATATATATATATATATATATATATATATATATATATATATATATATATATATATATACACTTGTGTAAGAGGACTGGCCAACTTTTTCTATTTTACCTTTTTTTTTTTTTTTTTTTTTTTTTTTTTTTTTTTAAGAGAAGAAGACTGGTGGACTGGCCTTTTCTCACCTCCTTCCTTCCTGTTCTATCTCACTTTATTCCTATCCATTCTGTCTCTAGTCATTTTCCTTTTCCTCTTCTTCCTAACCTCAAACATTTTCTTTATTCTTCCCACAATTTTCTCTTTATTTTTTCTTAATTATCATTCCATTTTACTTATTTTTACTTTTAATTTTTCTAATCTCTTAATTTTACCATTCCTTGTCTATTGCATATTTTTTTAAATTTTTTCTTTAATATTCCCTTTTTTCCCTCATTTTTTCTTACCAGCACTCACCATTTCTTTTCACCTCTTTTTTCCTTTTTCTTTTAATATTTCCAATCATTTAACTTTAGCTGTATTAATCACTACTTTTTCATCCTTCTTTCAATTTTCCCTTATTTTTCCTCATATTCTTAAACCAGCACTCATCATTCACAATCTCACTTCTTCCTTCCCTTCAGTTTTTTTTTTTCTTTTAATTATTTCCAATCTACTAACTTTACGACTCCTAATTACAACGTTTTTCATTATTCTTCCTGCAGTTTTTCCCTTTATTTTTCCTCATTTTCTTTTACCAGCACTCAGCATTCACAATCACTTCTTCCTTCCTTTTTAGTTTTTCTTTTTTCTTTTGATATTTCCAATCTACTAACTTTACAACTCCTAATTACGACATTTTTCATTATTCTTCCTTCAATTCCACATTATTTTTCCTCGTTTTCCTTGCAAGCACTCACTTCTTTCTTCTTTTCAGTTTTCTCTTTTCTTTTAATATTTCCGATCTGCTAACTTTACAACTCCTAATGACAACATTTTTCATTAATTTTCCTTCTATTCCGCATTATTTTTCCTCATTTTCCTCATCAGCACTCAGCATTCCTTTTTGTCTTTCTCTTTTTCCTTGTAATATTTCCAATCACTTGTCTTTATTACTTCTTATCACTTCATTTTCATTATTCTCCCTGCACAGATGTATTTGTTTATTTTGCTTTTCCTTAATTGTTTAGTTTTTTCTCCTTTTTGTTTTTTCTCTTTCCTTTCAATATTTTCAATCACTTAATTTTATGACTCCTAATCACTACATCTTCATTATTTGTCCTTCAGTTTCCTTTTATTTTCCCTCATTTTCTTTCCCATCACTTTACATTCCTTTCTATCTTTCTTGTTTTTCCTTTCAGTATTTCCAACTACTTAATTTTATAACTGCTAATCACTGCATCTTCATTATTCATCCTTCAATTTCCTTTTATTTTCCCTCATTTTCTTTACTCACCATTCCTTTTTACCTTCCTCCTTTTCCTTTTAATAATCCATTTTCCTTTTTTCCTTGTAATATTTCCAACCACTTAATTTTACCACCCCCTAATCACTACATTTTCATTATTCGTCCTTCAATTTATTATTTTCGCTCAGGTACGTTTGCCCCGCCACGGCCACACTGGCAGAGGCACTGGAGGAGTACGACAAGGCAGCTGGTCTGGACAAGAACTCCACTGGGTACTGCAATCCTCCCTGCCACCTTACCTTGCCACTCATGCCCTGAGGAACAACATGAGAGGTGAGGGAGTCAAATGGTGTGCTGGTTCTTTGTGGTTCTGTTTCATACTCACTTTTTTTTTTTGTGGTGTTTTTATCTCATTGTTCATGTCTGCTACTTGTGATTTATTTATTTGTTTTTTGTTTGGTTTTTCCTTTTAATTCTTGTTCATTTTTTTTTTTACCTCCTTTTATTTCTTCCTTTGTTCTTTCTTATCTGCTTTTTTCTAGTCATCTTCCTTTTTATCTTCCTTTTCTTTTTCCTTTATTTCTTATTTCTTTCTTTGTTTTCTTCTTTGTTGTTGTTTTCTAATTATCCTCCTTTTTTTCTTCTCTCTCTCCTCTTATTTCTTTCTTTTTCTTTGCTGATGCTCTCTAATCTTCCTCCATTTTTGCTCTTCTTTCACTTATTTTCTTCTTTTTTTCTTCTTTGATATGGAGGTGTTATTGATATATTGTTGTTGTTGTTGTTATTGTTGTGGTAATATCCATTCACATACACATAATCTAACCTAACAACCTAACCTTACCTTACCAGAACTTACCTAACCTTATGTAACCTTAACTTATCTAGCCTCACTTCACCTCACCTCACCTTATCTAACCTAACCTAACCTAACCTAACTTTACCTTACCTTACCTATCATAACCCAACCCAACCCATCCCCACCCCACCCCACCCCACCCTACCCCACTTAACTTCAGCTAACACCACCACACCTCATTGCAGTAAGCCACGACATGTGTTACCACCTAATGAAGCTGTTCACGGACCCTCGCCACCCCTTAGAGGCCCTGCTGAACCCTGCCACAGCCACCCCTGACCCCCTCAATGTGGCCATCAGGTGGGTGACTCTCTGATTGGTGCTGTAACTTGGTGTGAGGGATGTGATCGGTGTAGGAGTGAAGGACAGAGGGAGTGAAGGATGGTCTGAAATGTATGTAAGGAGTAAGGATTGAGGAAGTGAGGTAAGGAAGAGGAAGAGTAGGAAAGAAACAAAGGAAGGAAGCAAAGTAGAAAGATAGAAGGGAATGATTTACAGGAGAAGAGAGAAAAAAAAATGAGAGGAGAATAATGGTTGAGAGAGAGAAGTAAGGAAGAAAAGAAAGAATAGAAGTAGAAAAAGAGAATGATTTAAAGGGGAAAGAGAGGAAAAATGAGAGAAGAATAAGGATTGAGAGAGAGAGAGAGAGAGAAGTAAGGTAAGGAAGAAAAGGGGAATAGTGCTAAAGAAGGAAAGAAGAGAAAGTAGAAAGATAAATTCAATGAAAGACAGGAAGAGAGAAAAGGTTTGTGGGAGAAAGAGAGAAAAATGAGAGGAGTGTAAGGATTTGTAAGGAAGAGAAAGAACGGTAAGGAAAGGAAGGAAAGAGGAATAGTGTAAGAGATAATGAATCAAATAACAGCTGAATGAATAAAGGTATAGAAAGTAGAAAGATTAAAACAATAAAAGGCAGTGTGATTTACAGGGAAAAGAGAAAAAAATGATAGATGTAAGAAGTAATTATTGAGGAAAGGAAAGAACTGAAAGAAAAGAAAAGGAAGTAAGGAAAGTAGAAAGACAAATTCAGTAAAATATAGAAAAAAAGAATTATTTAGAAGAGAAAGAGAAGAAAAATTTGAACTAAGTAAGAAGTAATGATTGAGGAAAGGAAATAAGGAAGAGGAAGAACAAGAAAATGAAGGAAGGGAAGGAAGGAAGGAAAGTAGAAAGACTAATTCAATAATAGAGAGACTTCTGGAGAAAAAGAGAGAAAAAATGAGAGGAGAGGCATGTGAGAAGTAATGATTGAGGAAAAGAAGAACAGGAGAAAGAGGAATGAGAAAAGGAAGAGAAGGAAAATAGAAAGATAAATCCAATAAAAAATAAATGAAATACAAAATAAAATGTAATGAAAATTGTCTGATTAATGTAACACCACCACCTCCCCCACAGCTGGCTAATGTGGCAGATCCTGGAGAGCCTGAGTTACCACCACCTGTCGGACTACCACAACGCCAGCCTGCACCTCAGCATGGCGGCACTGCTGGAGGCGGCGGGACACTGGCACTGGGCTGTGTTTGCGCTGCTGCACCTCGCCGACCATGACAGGTGAGGCCTGGGAAGATAGAGGAAGGTGTGTGTGTGTGTGTGTGTGTGTGTGTGTGTGTGTGTGTGTTTCAATTTTTTTTTTTTTATTTATTTTATTTATTTATTTATTTTTTTTATTTATTTATTTTTTATTTATTTTCTTATTTAAGAGGGAAAAATTGTCTTGTTAGGAAGTGAGAGAATGATCTGCATTTTGTTTTGTTTTCTTTTTTTTTTCTGGAATAGTAATCTTACTCTTATATCATTGCTTTGTTCATCCTTTAATCCTTCAGAAAAAAAATGTGAGAAGCAGGATTCTCTAATCTATCCTGATATACAAGGCTCTCTTCTTTTACTTACTCTTATTCTATCCACCTTCTCTATTGCAAGACTTAACTAGTACTCATTAATCATGCATCCCTTTCTCTGACACACTGGAACTCCCTGCCTGCTTCTGTATATCCATCTTCCTATGACCTGAACTCATTAAAGAGGGAGGGAGGAGGTTTCAAGACATTTATCCCATTCTTTTGGCTAACTCTCTTGGACCTGCTTGGGAACAGCCATCTAAGTTGGACTATTTATTTAGTGGTTATTGTTGCTGTTGGCTGAATTTCCTTTAACATGAAAAAAGCATAAAAAAAACCCATGATTGGATTTCCCCTGTAAAAAGAATAAAGAAAAAATTATATTATTACAATAACACCGTCTTTAATCCCCACAGAAGAAAACGTGAGGTGCGGGAGTTACTGCTGCGTCACGTGAGGGTGCGGGAGGAGGAGGTGGCGGAGGAGGAGTACGCCAGACAGGAGGCCTTTGTGCAGGAGAAGCTGAGGCTGCCCAGGAAGTGGATCCACGAGGCCAAGGCAGCGAGGGCTCGGACACTTGGCTTGTAGGTGTCTTGTGTTGGGTTAGGTTAGGGCAGGGCAGGGCAGGGTTGTTTTTGTTTTCTTTCTTTATTTTTTTCATTGTGTATATTCTGTATTTCTCTGTTTGCATTTGTGTTGTGATTTTTTTATTTTAGGTTAGGGCAGGGCAAGGCAGGGCAGGACTGTTTTGATTTTCTTTATTTTCTTTATTTGATTTTATATTGTGTATATTCCTTATTTCTCTTATTTTCTTTTGTTAGGTCTGTTTGCATTTTTTTTTTTTTTTTTTTTTTTTTTTTAGGTTAGGTTAGGGCAGGGCTGTTTTTTTATTTGCTTATTCATTTTGTTTTATTTATTTATTTTTATTTATCTTTTGTACATATTCATTGTTTCTCATTATTTTATTTTGTTAGGTCTGTTTGTGTTGGTGTTTTTTTAATGTATATTTCTTTATTTTTCATATTTTGTTTGTTATTCTTAGGTTTGTAATTCCATTTTATTGTTGCATTTGTATTTATTTATGCATATTTTTTCATTTGAGTCGTTTGCTATTTATCTCTTATCATCTCTACCTTTTATGTATACTCTTTATTTCTCATATTTTGTGGGTTTTATCTTGTATTCACAGCTAGTTGTGTTTTTATTATCATTCGTATTCCTGTAGAAACAAAGCAAAACACAAATATTCTTTTTACACTACAAACCAGTTACCACATCATTTCTCCTCTTTGCCGCAGAGTGGATGAGGAGGCCTGGTATCTACTGAAGGCGGGTGACCTGAATTCTGCACATGCCCTCATTGTGGATACTATTGCACCCAACTCTATTATTAATGGTAGGGTGTGTGTGTGTGTGTGGTTTTGATTTTAGCATTGTGGTGTAGTCGATGAGTTTTGTGGATGTAAGTGGAGTGATTTGTTTTATTGGTGTGTGTGTGTGTGTGTGTGTGTGTGTGTGTGTGTGTGTGTGTGTGTGTGTGTGTGTAATTCACTGTTTGATCTGCTGCAGTCTCTGACGAGACAGCCAGACATTACCCTTCGGAACGAGCTCAGAGCTCATTATTTCCGATCTTGGGATAGGACTGAGACCAGGCACACACCACACACTGGGACAACAAGGTCACAACTCCTCGATTTACATCCCGTACCTACTCACTGCTAGGTGAACAGGGGTTACACGTGAAAGGAGACACACCCAAATATCTCCACCCGGCCGGGGAATCGAACCCCGGTCGTCTGGCTTGTGAAGCCAGCGCTCTAACCACTGAGCTACCGGGCCGTGTGTGTGTGTGTGTGTGTGTGTGTGTGTGTGTGTGTGTGTGTGTGTGTGTGTGTGTGTGTGTGTGTGTGTGTGTGTGTGTGTGTGTGTGTGTGTGTGAGTGGAGTGATAGATTAACTTGGTGTTGTGGCTGGTAAATTGATTATTCTCTTCTCTTTTTTTCTTTCTCTCCCTCCCTTTCTCCAATTTTTTAATTTCTTTTTCTTTTCTGTTTTTCCTGTCTCATTTTTACTTCCTTCATATCTCTCTCTCTCTCTCTCTCTCTCTCTCTCTCTCTCTCTCTCTCTCTCTCTCTCTCTCTCTCTCTCTCTCTCTCTCTCTCTCTCTCTCTCTCTCTCTCTCCAGAGGATCACGAATACCTGCTTGGCTACCTGGACCAGATTCGAGCAGGGGAGCAGCACAAGCAGGTGGCAGGGTGGGCGGCAGGGGGCGGGGTGTACTCTGACTACCTGGAGGTGAATGCCTTAGTGAGTGACATGACCACCTCCCAGCATCCCACACCTGCCCTTCTGGAACAGCTGCGCCCTCGTCTCCTCACCCTCTGCTCGCGTCTCAATAATCTTCAGTGTCGCACTGCCCTACACAGGTATCAAGACATTTGTTTCTTAATTCTGGCTAACTCTTCTTCACTTTTCTTTTAGGGAACCAGCACTCAAGTGAGCCTTTTATTTACTTACTTATTTTTATATTTTGTTGCCCTTGGCTGGCTTCTCTTCTGCATATTAGAAAAACTGGTTATGGGGTGGTGGTGGTGGTGGTGGTATTGGTTATGGTAGGTTTAGTAGAAGGTTGGATAAAGTTTGGTTTGGTTTACTTGATCACTTCATTACTGTGATGTGTTTCCATATTCAATCTGCTTACTATTTGGTGGTTTTTATACAGCTTCAGAAACATACGGGGGGATTAGAATAGTGAAGACTTACCATTAATCTTCTGACCTTCATAGACCCTTCCTAATGTAAATAAAATTGTCTAGTCACATTCAGAACTAAAGGTAAAAAATGTGTCCCAGTACTGAATGGGTTAAGTTAGATTTGGTAGGTTACATTAGGGTAGGTTAGGTTAAAGTTATATTGTAGTGGAAAGGTTAGGTTAAGGTTTGGTTTGGTTGGGACATGTTTTGTTTTAATAGAAGGATATGTAAGGTTAGATTTGTTTAGATTAATGGCTAAGACTAGGTTAGGTTGCATCCAGTTAGTTTGTGTGGAAGGATAGATAAGGTAAAGTTGGGTTTGCTTAATGGTTGGGGCTTAGTTGGTTATGGTGATTGAAATTATAGTTAGTGATAAACATAACATTAGTGAACAAAGATTTTTTGGGGCTGGTATCTAAGTTGGCCCTTTCAAGTTAATGATTTTTTCTGCCCTTGTCCAGCTTACATAAAATAAATAAATAAGTAAAATAAACAAGCCACTTTCTCACCACTCCTTAGGTTATGTGTGTCCGAGATGAGCAAGAAGGTGGTGGGCGTGCTGCGTGCCGTGGTGGGGGAGGGCACAGACGCCACACAGGTCCTCTCACAGCAACTCTCCAGCCTTCCTCTCACACACGACTATGCGCTGGCTGAACTCAACCTCATCACCAATCATTACCTCACTCACCTGGCTGCTGATACCTGAGCTTGCCTGACAGGTGAGCCCCACTCCTGCACCCCACCTGCTCCCTGTCCATTTCAATCCCTTCATCATGTCCAAGATTGATGGGTGATGAGTAAGGGTTGCCTGTTTTGTTTCTTTTATTTGTTTTTATTGTGTTTGAAAGACTTAATTTGAAATAGTGGTAGTGAGGATGTGACAGTGATGGATAATACAGTGAATAAAGGGTGTGTCTCATCTTGTTGCGGTAAAATGAGTTTGCAGGGATGGGAGTGGTGACGTGGTGAGGAGACTTACTGTACTGTGCTCAAAGGTTTACTAAAAGGCTTGCTGGAGAAAGTGGTCCTAAAGAGATGACGTGTAATAGTGTTAGTTTTATTCGCTAAGGGTGGAAAGAGTGACGAGTGGTTGGCGTCACTGCGGTGAAAACAAACTGTGTTGAAATGCGACTGTAGTGTTTAAGAGACTAACTTGTTCATGAGTTAGTTATTTCATTTAGTGCAGAGGTGAAGAGAAATTAATGAATGTTCTGATTTGACATGAAGAAGAATTGTGTTTGGAATAGACAGTGATGGTTAAAAAATATTGGAAGTTATTGTGAGAGAAAACTTAAAAAAAGAAAATGTGGAATGTTATTGATGTCCTAGAAAGAAAAAAAGAAAAAATGTCCATAAGTTATGAAGAGAAATGGTTAAAAAGTATTACAATTTGAAAAAAGAAAAAAAGCATGAAAAAATGAAATATGGTGAGAAATAAAATGTTTAAAGAAGAAATTGAGAGAAATAGAATACTGTAAAGTTTAAGACAACCCTCATTAGTCTAAAAAACAGAAAAAAGAAAGAAAAGAAAAAGAAAAAGAACCAACGATTTATAGAGGTGAAGCAAGGTTGAGAGTGCCATAGATGGTGCTGGTGGCTTGATGTAGAAATGCAGTTATGAGCCTTAATGATTTAGCTTGTAGAAAATGTTAAAAGGTGACTTGCTCGGAGCTGGCTTGGGGGAGACGCTGGAACTAATACCTGTGTGTGTGTGTGTGTGTGTGTGTGTGTGTGTGTCAGAGGTGATGTTTTTAATGGTTCCAGCATTTGAGTGTATGTTTTCTAGGTTGTTCTTTTATACTGTTGATTGTTCCTTGTGTGTTTTCTTGTCTCTGGGCATCATTTGTAAAAGAAAACACCTAAAACTTGAGTAGAAATTAACAGGAAATGCTGAATGAGGTGTAGATAAGGTACAAATTCTCATGTAAAAGTACACACACACACACACACACACACACACACACACACACACACACACACACACACACACACACACACACACACACACACACACACACACACACACACACACACACACACACACACACACACACACACACACACACACACACACACACACACACACACACACACACACACACACACACAGTAATACAATTCCCCAAATATAAAGCAGTAGAATATTGAAATGCAAATAATGTACAGAAATTTTAAAGAATATTATGGTAAGCTTATAAAAAAAGAACAAATTTAACACACACACACGCACACAAACACACAAAGCATTCAACACTGCCAAATATAAATGTAGTAGGAAGTCACTCATAATACTTAAAACAAATAGGAAATTGTAGTCATGTTATTGTTCTTATGTCGTTTAAAATGTTGACAGGAGAAGGAACAGCAGTGAATGGGTGATTGTGAAGACTGTGAATAGGACGTGTGATATATGTTAGACGGATTGGATATAAGGTCAGGTTAGGTTAGGTTATAAATTGTTAGCAGCTTAATGGTATAGGTTTGTTGTAAGAGGTAAAGTTATGTTGAAGGTTGTCTAATGTTTAATGTGTTGGGGTGTGACTGAGAGATAGATGAAGTCAAAATTATGTGTGTGTATGTATGTATGTATGTGTGTATGTGTGTCTAGCTCTACTGAAATACTGAGAAAAATAAGGCACATGACAATTATGATAAACTGTAAACTGGAAAGACAAAAAGTGATTAAAGTTGAAGTGTAAAATAGTGAAAAATGTAGAAATAGCTTTGAACTGAGTAAAAGTGAAATGAATGACCTGCCAAGAAGAAATGAATTAATGAGAGAAATTTAGTATTTATCGAAGGAAACTGAAGTGAGAAATTAAGGTAAAAAAAAAAAAAAAGTCGATGAGGAGAAGTTGGTTAATGAAAGATAGGACAAAAAAAAAAAAAAACAAGGAAAAATAAGTAAAGGTGAAATAGAAAAGAAAGATAAGTAAAAAAAATCAAGGAAAGATAAATAAAGATGAAATAGAAAAATAAATGAAAGTGGAAAGAAAAGGCATGATGTAACTTGAGCAAGAAATTAGTGCCAGTAATGATGATGATGATGAATGTTATGTAAGTGTGCTAAATTGATAACCTGTATATGAAAAAGTTTTATATTTTGTGGAAATATAAAAGAAAGAGGAATACACATTGCTTATTTATTTGCAAGGTTGTAAGGCATCCTAAGATTGTGTGTTTGTTTTGTTGTTATTATTATTATTATTATTATTATTATTATTATTATTATATATTATTATTATTATTATTATTATTATTATTTTGAGTGTGTTTGTGTGTTCTCCAGTAACTTGTGATAATTTTGTGTTCTTTTGTGTGTAAACTATTTATGTTTGCATTCAGAAACTTGTGTTTTTGAATATATAAGTATTAAGTTTTCTTTTAGTGTGTGTGTGTGTGTGTGTGTAAGTAAGAAAGAAAATAAATGGAAATAGGAATCAATGAAAAAACTTAATGTAAATGTAAACAATTGTGTCTAAAGGTGTGACTTATTTTTACTAGGAAGCAGGAATGGTGTGTGTGTGTGTGTGTGTGTGTGTGTGTGTGTGTGTGTGTGTGTGTGTGTGTGTGTACATAGCTTGAGGCCCCACTATGGTTGACGGAGGCCTAGTGGTTGAGTGGCTCTTGGCATCCTGCTCTTACATGACTCTTCTCTTTTTAATAACAATAAATGGATGATTTCATTGTTAGGCTTTATTTTATTGACCAAGCTCTTCATTTTTGTTCCATTATTAGGGAATGAAATAGCCTGTATGTGTGAATGTATATACGTACTCTATTTAATACAGTCTTTTAAATACAGGCCCTTAACTTAACACCTCCTCATATACACTGCCATCTCTCATAATACTTTGCCTTAGTGTCATTGTAGCCTGTCATATCTTCACTTTTCTTCTCATTGTAACCTGTGATGTCTTGCTGTTTTCTTCATTGTAACCTGTGATGTCTTGCTGTTTTCTTCATTGTAACCTGTGATGTCTTGTACTTTTCTTCATTATAACCTGTGATGTCTTGCCCTTTTCTTCATTATAACCTGTGATGTCTTGCCCTTTTCTTCATTGTAACCTGTGATGTCTGCTGCTTGTAACTTGTGATGTCTTGTGATTTTCTTCCCATTTTTACTCTGTGACGTCTGGGTCTTCTCATTGTAACCTGTCATGTCTTGCTCTTTCCTTCTTCATTAACTTAACTCTCTCAAACATAATTCAGAAATATTATGAAACCAGCAAGCTTCACTATATCACATCAATCTGTCACAATCTTGTAGCGCTTTTTCTTCTCATTGTAACCTGTGATATCTTGAACTTTTCTTATTATAACCTCTGATGTCTTCTTCATTACCTTAACTCTAAAACATCATTCAGAAACATAATCAAACCAGCAAGCTTCATTATATCACATTAATCTCCTATCACAATCTTGTAGGGCTTTTCCAGGGCATGATAAGGGAACCAATAAGCCAAGTGTCTGTAAGTCTTGAGTTGTTATCAGATAAGGCTGTGGCAAGGGAAGATAATGAGAGGAAAACAGATATCAGTGGTTACATGGTATGGGAAATTAACCCTTTCAGTACTTATTGACCATTTCCTTCATTCATTATGCCTACTATTTGGTGATTTAAAGCAGCTGCAGAAACTCATGTGTAGGATCAATAAGTAGTGAAGACTGGCCATTAATCATCTGACCACTATAAACCATTCCTGATGTGAATAAAAAGGTCTAATCGTATACAAATCTCCAAATAAAGATAAGTCCTAGTATTGAAGGGGGTTAATAAAGATGTTTTGTAGAAGTTATGGTTATGGTGATGTAAGAGTTTGAGAGTGAGAGTTTGGGAAATGGTTGTTAAATTATAGTCTGTCATAGATTTAGAAGGTAGTAGGATAGATTGATAGCGATTGATAGATAAATATTAAACAGACACCGGAAAAAAAAAAAGACATGGGTGGAGAACAGTAAACAGAGACAAATGAACAAACAAATAAATCATGCATGTTCATGTTATGGGAAAGGAAAATTAAATAGAAAAATGACTACATCAGATAATTACAAACTAGATATTGCTACCACCTATAACTGTGAAGAGAGAAAGACAATGATAATTAATGAGAAAGTATGGAAATGGTATGAGGGAGGCCAGATCAAGTGGTTAGTGGTAATATTTCGTAAGCCAGAGCACAGTGTATGGATGTGAATGCAATGAGAGAGAGAGAGAGATGGTTGGAGTCCTGCTGGTCAGTGAAAGATACAATGGAGGTTGTGGAATTGTGGAAAAGAGAGGAATGAGATAATGCAAGTAGCGCTGAGGAAATAATGGCAGGAAGGCGATGGATGGTAATGAGGCTTTAAACATGAATGAAAGGAGGAGGAGGAGGAGGAAGAAAAGGGAGAAAAAGAACGTCGGGAAGGAATTAAGGAGGAGAAGGATCAAGATGGTGAGGAGAATGTGATAGGGCAAGGAAGAGCCGGAGGAGAACGAGGAAAAGGAGGAGAAGGAGAAGGAGAAAGAAAATATGGTGTGCTAAATATGGGAGCAATTAATTAAGTTGTGTTGTTTTCATTAGTCTTTTCTTTTCCCGGTACATGAGGTAGAAATACAAAAGGTACAGTGCAAGAGTCATCATAAGCCACTAAAAAGCAACTCCAAAATGAAAGAAAGAAAAAAGAAAAAAATAGTTATCGAAAAAGCAATTAACTCTTGAGCCATTTGAAAGAAAGAAAGAAAAAGTGATGTAAAAAAAGCAAGTCCAAAATGAAAGAAAGAAAAGAAAAGAAAAGGGTTCTAAAAAGCAACTCGAAAAAGAAAGAAAAAAAGAAAAAAAGTTATCTAAAAAGCAACTCTTGAGCCATTTGAATGAAAGAAAAAAGTGATGTAAAAAAGAACTCCAAAAAGAAAGAAAGAAAGAAAGAAAGAAGGAAAAAAGCTACCTAAAAAATAACTTGAGCCATTTGAAAGAAAGAAAGAAAAAAAATGATGTAAAAACCAACTCGAAAAGGAAAGAAGAAAAAATATCTAAAAAAACAAATCAAATAAAAGAAAGAAAAAACTCCAAAAAGAAAGAAAGAAAGAAAGAAAAAAGCTACCTAAAAAATAAATTGAGCCATTTGAAAGAAAGAAAGAAAAAAAGTGATGTAAAAACCAACTCGAAAAGGAAAGAAAGAAAAAAGTTATCAAAAACCCAAATCAAATAAAAAAGAAAAAAAAAAAAAAAAAAGCAACTCTTGAACCAATCCAAGATCAAACTCAACTTGACACCACAACAGCTGTTCCTTCCCTCCTTTCAGTCAGTCCTCGTGCTGTCACCCTCCAGTCACCACTCACGCAGCCGCAAACCACTCACCATGCCGGAAATCAGCCCCATGGACCCTAACTCGTACTCCAGACCAGGTGAGCGTGACATGAGCGTGTGTGAGCGTGTGGTGTGTGGTGAAGTGATGCAAGTCGATATGTGAGTGTGTGTGCCATTACTCGTTTTTTTTTATTATTATTGTTTAGTGTTTTTTTCGTGTTTTTTTTGTGATTTGGTGTTTGAATTAATTTTTGTGGTGGTTTTGTTTGTATTTTTTTTTTCAGGATGATTTGCCGGTTCGTGTGGTGTTTTTGTTTGTTTGTTTATTTGTTTGTTGTTAAGGTGTTGATGGTTGGTTGAGTTTCTCTAAGGGTGAGGAATATGAGTGGTGAATTGTGCAGTTTGTGTGATTGTTGTTGTTGTTGTTGTTGTTGTTGTTGAGGCCTGTGCCCCCCGGACCCCCCCTACAACACTAACCTAACCTAACGTAACCTAACCTAGCCGGGAGGGGCGCAGCCCCCTGGAACCCCCTACAACACTAACCTAATCCTAACATAAACCTAACCTAATGTGACCTAACCTAACAGGGGGGGTTGCACCTTTCCAGACCCCCCCTACAACACTAACCTAACCTTAACATAAACCTAACCTACCGTATCCTTGCTTTGGGGCAGTTTCCCTCCCCTCACACCGGTTCTCTTATAGCTTCACACAATATGCCCTGCCTCTACCAATACCCTCCTCACAATACCTTAATGAAAGGATGAAGGTCCTGGCTGGTCCTCTTCTCCATTGTACACTGACTTGCATCGCAGGAGCGATGATTTCCCAGTAATCAAATTCGCAACCTTTACAACTAATGTCACTGGTGGCCATGGCTGAACTGCTCACACAGATGTCTGTGCACCTGTCTGCCCAGCTGTGCCCCGCCTACAAATACATATAGCACATTTCCATTGGCGCAGCTCGTGGTGTTAAGAGGTGGTGGCACGTCATTGGACAAAAGAACTATAGACACAATAAGAATCCTATTCAGCAGTTACCCACAAACCCCAGCTAGAAACAATTCCAAGTCAGTGTAATGCTCATTTCCGAGTGTGATGGAGCTCCGTGGCTCGCCGCAGCTTGCTGGACTTAGAGAAAACTCGCCAAACGCTGCACATTTGAAGGCTTGTTTACAACACACTAAGGCCGAGCACTCACCAAAACTCTCACTGATGGTAAACACGTTACATATACTGCACTGTGCTATACGTATTATACAGATCGGCGTGGAGCAGTGATTCTAGAGAAGAACCGTTATTGTTGTTGTTGCAATTGTTATTGTTGTTGTACCTAATTGTTATTGTTGTAATTCTTGTTGTAATTGTTATTGTTGTTGTAATTCTTGTTCTTGTAATTATTATTGTTGTTATTGTAATTGTTGTTGTGTGTCACTCTTCCAGCATCTACACCCAGACAAACACACCTTATATGCAAAAAATACAAAATCTCCTCTTAAAAATGAATAATGCTCAAGTTGCTATAGACTTAACAGTTAACACAGGCACACTCAATGGGCTCATTCCCAAAAAAAGAAAGAAAGAGAGAGAAAAAAGTATATAGATCATCATTTAGCAACCTTGATTTTTTATTTGTTGTGAGTATTGTGTTGATAGTTCTTCCTTACCGCTGAGTGACAAAAGAAGTGGACGATAGAATTTAGGACATTATAACAGTGACTTATTCATGGTGGCACCGAAGGGATAGCTTTCTCATTGTATGGTAATCAGTGTGACGCAGTAGTGGAGGGCATGTCATCATTTCTTCTCATTTATTTGTTTATGAGTATTTTCTTCACACAGGATGAGCAGTGAGCAAAGAACAACAAAACTATTATGGAAAAATCATAAATAAAAAATAATGACTCACTGAGATGCATTTGACCATAGAACACTTGTAACATAGTGACTTCATCTTTCACTTCTCAAAATATATAGACAGCCTAACCTAACTTAATAAGTCTTCTTCTCAAGATAGATAAGGAACCTAACTGGCCCAAAATACTCAATCTTTCACTTCACAAAATATTTAGTCCTCTTCAGTACCATGTCACATTTTCACACTCGTTCTGGTTACTATTTAGCGGTTTTATACAGTTTCAGGTACTTATGTTGGGATTGAAATAGTAAAGAGTATGGTCATTATTTTTCTGATCCCCATAGGCCCTTGTTAATGCAAATAAAATTGTCTAATCATACCCAAAAATCAAGGTAAACGTGTGTTAGTATTGAAAGGATTAACTTAATGTAACCTGACCAATCTTATACTTTTCAAAATATATATTCAGTGTAACCTAACCTAACTTTCTTCACAATACACTCTGTACTAATAATTACTTGTCTTTTTTCCTCCTCAAATATTAAGTAAGAAAGAAATTTAACCTCAATGATACAACAATAACTGAAACTAACCTAACCTACCGATAAGATCAAATTAGTAAAACCAAATCTAACCCAACCCAACCCAACTTAATTCAACCCAACCCAAATTAATTCAACCCAACCCAACTTAACCTCGACTTGACCTAATCTGATGTAACCTAATCTCACGTAATCTAACCCAACATAACCCAACCCAACCCAACTCAACCAAATACAACCCAACCTCATGTCACCTCACCTCACCTCACCTCACCAAACCTAACCTAACCTGGTCTCCTTCCACAGACCAGGTGGTGGTGAGGGAGCTCCACCTGGACTGGCAGGTGGACTTTACACGGCAGGTGGTGGCGGGGTTTGTGCTGCTGACGGTGGAGTGCGTGCAGGAGGGACAAGACCTGGTGAGAGAGAGAGCATTCAATATATTTTATCTAAAATATACAATCATTTTCTATATTTTCTTATATATATATTTGTGTTTTTAAGGTTAATTGGTTTGCATCTTGTGTTTAATCTATTATTCTCCTATTTAATTATACATGTTTCACAGTTCACACTCATAATTTATCATTAAGTATACTAAACTCACAAATCATTCAATACATTAAGAACAAAATAGTTAAAAATGAAAAAAAAATGAAATCAAAGATCATTAAATTGAACACTAATAAGATAACACCATTAAAATAAGTAAACACACCAATAAACAAAAAAGTAAATAAAAACAATAATAATTAAACAGTGACCCCTCTGTCCCCTCCCTTCCTCACCCCCTTCACCCCCACACAGATCCTGGACACTCGTGACCTGGTCATCAAGAGTGTGCAAGACTCCGTTTCCAGCCATGACCTCACCCATACCCTGGGGGAGGCACACCCTAACTTTGGCGCACCCCTCTCTGTCACCCTACCTGAGCCAGGGAAGAAAACGTGAGTGTGGTGTGTGGGGTGTGTTTTGGGTATGTTGTGGTCAGGGTTGTTTTGATTTACGTAAATTGAATGATAAATTTAAATCAAGTTATTTAAATCAAAGTAAAAAAAATCATGATTTAATTCAAAATGAAATATCCTGTATAAGAAAATGTGATCTACTTGTACAGGACAAGCATCAACTCTGCTTGTCCCGTCCAGATCCTGTACTAGTCTTGTAGCAACTCAGACACCAGCGAACGATTGCATCCTTTAATAAGACAAATATTCAAAAGCATAAAGAAGGAAAGTAAAGTTTGGTATTGGTTAGTTTGATATTGATAATAACAGCAGATGCAAATATCAATTTCAATGAGAGTATTTTTAAATAGACAAGAAAATTATCAGGTATAATTTCTAATTAATATGAATCCAAATCTGACAACATAGTATAGACAAGTTGGCAGTTTTCCTCAGTATTTAATAGACATGGATGGAGCCTGCTGGCCTGGTGGCCTGCTGGCCTGCTGGCTTGCTCACTGCTGCCTGAGTAGAGTCACGTCCCCCCCTACCATACCAAGGATTGTTGGCCTGTGGCCTCTTCACAGTGCACACTCAAATGATAATACTTTGTGTCATAGTGTAGTGTTGGTGATTTATTGTTGGTTGACACACAGTGCTGCCAGATGGACACTGTGGCAAGAGTGACTGTGGCAGGAAAAGACACCCAGTGTGGCGATCATTTGACACAATTCACAAAGGCAAAGCATGGAGAGCAAAATGCACAAAATGCAAACAATAAATTCAAGGGATAGTGACAAGAGTGAAGAGACATGTGGAGGCTTTGTAGTGAAGGAAGGAGAAGATAAGATAATGACTCATGATTTTCTTGGGAAAACTCATCTGAGATAATTCATAGGTAACACTAAGCTATGATTTCATGTAACATTGGTGGCAACAAAAAAAGATTAAAACAAAAAAATCATCCAAAGAGAAAATATGATTTGAATCAAATAAATCTGATTTAAATAAGAATAAATTGATTTTTTTTTTTTATTATTAGAGAAAAAAAAAATTCTAACCCTGGTTGTGGTGTGTTGGAGGTGTGTTAGGGTGTTTTGTGATGTGCTGGGGTTGTGTTGGGGTGTGTTATGAGAAATATGAATAGAAAAGAATAGGAGAATTAAATAATGTTAAAATATTCTTGAATTGAAAGCTTATCTTTCATGTGTGTGTATGTGTGTGTGTGTAATTAACTGCTTGATCTGCTGCAGTCTCTGACGAGACAGCCAGACGTTACCCTACGGAACGAGCTCAGAGCTCATTATTTCCGATCTTGGGATAGGTCTGAGACCAGGCACACACCACACACCAGGACAACAAGGTCACAACTCCTCGATTTACATCCCGTACCTACTCACTGCTAGGTGAACAGGGCCTATACGTGAAAGGAGACACACCCAAATATCTCCACCCGGCCGGGGAATCGAACCCCGGTCATCTGGCTTGTGGAGCCAGCGCTCTAACCACTGAGCTACCGGGCCGTGTGTGTGTGTGTGTGTGTGTGTGTGTGTGTGTGTGTTCGTAGATGCAAACACCTGATTCAATGCATTTTCTTATTCATGCATACAACAAACTGTGAGTGTGCATGCTTATCAAAATAACACACACACACACACACACACACACACACACACACACACACACACACACACACACACACACACACACACACACTTTATGAAAAACCAACATCATTGAATAACAAGAGTAGAAAAACAAATACAAAATAAAACCAAATTACACCAAAACATACACAAAAAGACAGACAAACCAAAACAACACAAAACAGGAGCTTCCAAAACAACCTAATCATTAACAAAAACATTTCCTCAACACCAATAAAAACACCAAAACTAAAAAAAAAAAAAAAAAAAAAAAAAAAAAAAAACTGACGGCCAAAACTAACAGAAGTATCATTTAAAAACCAAACTTTCACTAACACTCCACACGCACACACAGGTGGAAGATCAAGGTGGAGTACGAGACCTCACCCACATGCTCCGCCCTCCAGTGGCTCTCCCCAGAACAGACAGCAGGCAAGCGGCACCCCTATGTGTTCTCTCAGTGCCAGGCCATTCACTGCCGCTCCCTTGTGCCGTGCCAGGTAGGTGTGTGGGTGACTGACTGGCTAACTGAGTGAGTAAATGACTGACTGAATGAATGAATAATTGATGGATTGACTGACTGACTGACTGACTGATTATTCTATTCTATGTATCTTTTTCTGTTAATTTCTATTCCATTCCATTTGTTTTCTGTTCATTCTATATTTTTTTCACTATCTATCATTCTTCCTATCTGTCAGTAATCAACTATTCA